>NW_026874784.1:0-16717 GCF_032173495.1 Musca vetustissima
ATAGTCATTACTCGGAATAGTCAGTTGTACCCTACAAATTATGGAACTCTCTGACGATTTAGTCATCGGTTGTATTCATTCCGCTTTCTAAGGAAGGAAGCATTTAGGCATTTCTCTCATATAATTAATATCATAATATCAGACACAAAACAAAAATATTGGGTTCGAAATTGACATATGTTGGTCATTAATAAGGCATAGGCCCCATATAATTATAACCCCAAATATTCCTACACTATGTAATCTAAATTGCAGTAGTTTGAGGATTGTATATTCTACCATGTGTTGTTAGTATCAAACCACGCTTTTTGGTTTTCATTAATTCATTTGTATTTGGTGTACATAATGGTTTACATAAATCGGTATAGGTTCACTTTTTGGTATGTCCCCTATATTTTCATTTCAAGTATCTGTCAGTATGCCTATGCACCATAACTGATATTGAAAATTGTCTTTGACGACACATTTTGAAAATTCGATGGGAAAAAATTCAAAACACTAAAATATTCCGAATATGGGCAATAAATTTATGTACAGAAAATTTTTTGCAAAAAACAAAACAAGTGAAAAAACGTTATGTTCAGCCACGCCGAACTTTGAATACCTTCCACCATAGGTATATTGACAGGTATTAGAAATGAAACTATAGGGAACATACCAAAAAGTGGTCCTATACCGACATTTCTAAAAACGGATTATGTAAACCATAATGTAAGCACATGGCTAATAAGGTCCATGTTTCTTTGGACCAAATCCTTTTCAGAAAATATAGATTTCATCCAAACTTTGCCCATCTTATTATATCTTCCAAACTTAGTTCAAATTAGAAAATGGGGAATATCGGTCTTCTTTTTTTGGAACCTCCATACAGGGGCTAGGTTTAAATGCGGCTATAGTTCATTATCGAACCTTACGTTCAATTTTTTATCTCGCTATCCTCCGTAGGTGAAATGATTACAATAGAGTGTTAGAAC
The DNA here is from genome assembly GCF_032173495.1 of Musca vetustissima. Taxonomy (NCBI): domain Eukaryota; kingdom Metazoa; phylum Arthropoda; class Insecta; order Diptera; family Muscidae; genus Musca; species Musca vetustissima. Next base: position 975 of record NW_026874784.1, read on the forward strand.
CAAACTCAAAATGCAGAACAAATCAGGGACTACCCCAAAGGGGGAGAATATTAATAATTTTTGGTAGCGAGATTTGTTACCATACACGACTACAAAATACCAAATTGCAGAAAATTCGGTTGAAAAACGCGCTCAAGAACCCCAAAATACTGAAAATTGGGGGGGGCTATCCGCCCCCTTATATGGGGGCTATCCGAAAAAAATGGACCTATATTCATATTTTTTGTGGAGAGATTTGGTACCTATTAAGAACTCAAAATACTAAATTTCAGCTATTTCGGCAGAAACATACGATCAAAACCCCCGAAATACTGAAAAATAGGAGGTACCGTTATATGGGGGCTACCAGAAAAAGTGGACCTATATTTATAATTTTTTGTGAAGACATTTAGTACCAAATGAAAACCCAATGTTGCAGATTTCAGAGAGTTCGGTTGAAAGAAGGTGTACCTTTATATGGGAGCTATGCCTAAACGTGGACCCAGTAGTTCGAGTAACCGAGTTATTTTACTAATTACCTGTAACTACCACTAGTTACCACATCGGTCGACCGACAAAGCCCATCTGCGAACTTGACCTGCCTGCAGAAAAAAGATGACTCTATGCAAAATTTGGCGATCTATCTCTATTCGTTTAGGCGCTAGAGTGATTACGACAGACAGACGGACATGGCTATATCGTCATAGAATTTTTCGCTGATCAAGAATCTTTATACTTTATAGGGTCGGAAATGATTATTTCGATGAGTTACAAACGGAAAAACAAAATTAATATACCCTCCATACTATGCACTACAGGTAATTTGGACAGTTTTTTATGCAAAAAGTATTTTTTTCAATTTTGGAGGATAATAACCTTTTTGATGGCATTAAAAAGAAAACATGCCAAAATTTATGATTCTATAAGATTTTTTGCGTAAAAGTGTCTTAAAAGCGGTGAAAATTGTAGCTAAACCCTAAACTTTGAAAACAAAATTAAAGAAATTAAGGCGTATTTTAAAACGTTTAAAACCGCTAAATACAAAGCAAAAATATAATAATTAAACATGGAGAGTATTGGCGGTGGTGTGTGCTGTTTATTTAATGTATAATATTTGTTAATACGTTTGTGTAGACTTTTACTAAAATGTTTGAATTCGTCTGATCTTTTGACAGCTCAAATATATTAACACTAGAAAGACGGGAATTTTGTATATACCTATATTGCCTAAAATTGGTCAAAATGACCTCATTCTAAAAGAATTTTTATGGTGTAAAGAAATTTTTTTAAACTAATTTTTTAATATTTTTTACATTATTTACAATCATACAAAACGTTGGCATTATTTGTTTTCGGTGGTAGGGCTCTCGAGTTTCCCCTTTTGAAAAATAAGAGCGCGGACAAAATGTTCGAAAAAGAGGAAGTCTTTACTCTGAAAGTGAAATCGACTGGAAATATAAAATTTATTTTTCCCGATTTTTATGTTCGTTTGTGTTTCTAGAGTAGCAAACGGGTTTCGATGTTGTTGTACTGATCTGGTCATATAAGGAATTTACTTTATACAATAATAAAAGTAGTTTGATTATTTAATATTTCACAAAAGGTCAAAATGACCGTTTTTAGGCAATATAGGTATAGCACATGTGAATACGGGGAATGAAAGAGGGGAGGAAGCAGCTACTATGATTAATAAACGTAGTTCAATGTGGTACAAAAAGTCACCAAATTTTAAAAAGCTGGGTCATAATATACACAATTGTTTTTGTACTTGAAATTGAAAAACGGTCAAAATGACTGCCTTCGGCAATCTAGTGTTAATGAAAGTCTTCTAAATTTATTCCAATAGGTCTCAAATTGCGATTTTTTGCGTTTTTATGATATATCAGTTTTTTGTATGGAACTTCAGAATAAATACAATTTTCGATATATAATTTGATGAAAGAAATAAAACAACGTCCACGCAAGTAAAGTTGGCAATAACAACAATATGGACGAAAAATACGTCAAACTAAAAGAGGAAAGTAGGTTATTTTGCATGCATTTGTCAAGATGGACCAAATGTCATAGGAAGATAGAACTTTTCCGCGAAAAAAAAACGAATACACTCGAATTTTGATTACAAAATGACAACATGACTCGTAAACCGCAACTAGGTTGTTGCAGGAAAAATTATGAAAAAAATCTTAAAAGTGGAGGAGAGGAAATGGCTGGTACGAGATCCCATTATAATATAAACCACCAAAAATTTAATTTCAGTATTGATTAAAAATAAAAAAATGACATATGAAAAACATATTGTTCAGTATATCCAGTGTTTACTATAAGCGTGTTCGACTGTAATAAGCATGGTTTTATCTCACAATTACATATTAATAACTTTAAGGAGTATAAATGGGTACTGAATTAATCATTATTAATGCATTCTGCAAAAACATACGACATTCTAATAATTATTCCTACAAAAATCTAATCGCGGGGTCGAATTGTTTTTAACTTACTATCCTAGTCGTTTTCAATCGTTTGTTGTGTATAAGAAAACTAATGAAAATATCTGAGAAAGAATTAGCTTTGTTCGTTATATGTGTAGTTACTTATAACCGTTGTTCGTTATATCCGGTTTGTACTGTGGAAATCTGGTTTTCTCTTTCTTGATATATAATCATTTAAAAAGTCAAAAAATCAGTTAAATGCCTTTATTAATTTTTGCCTCAAAAACAGGGCAAATTACCTATAGTGCTATGGTGTAGGGTATATATATATATATATATATATATATATCCCGGAATGCCACCATGTAATCACTTTGATGAGAAAATGGTGTAAAAGCCCTTCACAATACTGATAAAAATGCCGACGTAGGTGGTAACTATAACACACAAATCACATTTACTATCAATACAAAGCCATAATAATCTTCCCTTCAATGAATTTGTATTAATGCAAAAATACTAATCTGTCAGCTTTTTAACCCACATACTTAGCTGGTTTGTTACATGAAGGTCGTTCCATAATCCGAGCTTAAAAAAGATTTCCAAGCGCGTCGGTCTTGTGCGCATCTCCTCTAATTTGAAAGACCACGCTCCAAGATGTTGTTTTCTACTTGATCTTTCCATCTGATTCGTGGCCTTCCCCTTCTGCGGGAACCATCAGTAGGCTCGCTTTTATATGCCTTTTGAGCTGGGGCATTCTCATTCATTCGCACAACATGGCCTAGTCGCTGCAGCTCAATACGACTGACTATGTCGATGTCCGCGTATAGTTTGTAAAGCTCGTGGTGCATTCGACGCCGATATTCACCGTCGACGCAGATCGGCCCGTAGATCTTTCGAAGAAGTGTGAGTTTGGTCTGGCGAGAGGTGGCCTTGTTTCTAAACTGCTTACATAGACCATACTAGCATCTGTTGGCCATCACAATCCTTCTCCGAATTTCAAAATGTATGTCATTCGTTTTATTTATGGCGGTACCAAGGTATATAAAATCTTTAACTACCTCGAAGCTGTAGTTCTCAAGTTCCACAGTTGGTCCGAGTCTACTGGATGTCTTGCGCGTTGACACCATCAGCTTGGTCTTCTCGCCGTTTACTGTCAGACCCACTTTGACAGACTCCTTCTCAATTTGTATTATATACCATCATCTCTAATTGGTTCTGGGGGATCTTCTTCACCGCCACTATTTGATAACAGAAGCTTTTCAAAATGCTACTTCCAGATCTCCTCTGTCCTTTTCTCCCGATAATTCTCCATCACATTACGTGTTGCTACTGTTGCTACTTTTTCAGATCAGTAGCATTACGACACTTCTGATAGTACCATGGGTTTCTTGGTGGTGGTTTTTGGTACCCAAGTGTTGCTTTTGCTGCAGTATGTAGGGAGTGGGCAATTATTATTAATCTACCACTTCAGTTTAGTTGGCGTCCCTGGACCATGAAAATACCTTTGGTTTTTCTGGGTCACTTCGAAAATTAGTTTTATAACTTTAAATGTAGAGAAAAACGTGGTTTCATAGATTTTAAATTTGAAACTCGAATAACTTATTTTATTTCTAACGTATTGATATTATTCTTTTTTTCTTTCGAAGAGTAGAATTTTTCCACAAACAACAAGATATATATTTGGTAAATCGGTTGAGGATTGGCTGAGTTACAGTGGTTGTCAAACATCTCTTTTGTTATTAAAAAAAAGATATGTAGCGTAAACATCGGTGGTAACAACGATTATATATTTATACCCTACACAACTATGTTGTCAGGGTATTATAACCTTGTTCAGCCCCAAGAGTTTGTAACGCCGCGAAATATTGGTCCTAGACCCATATCGATCGTCATATCTCGACTAGCTGAGTCGATCTAGACATGTGTGTCCGTCCGTCTGTCCATTATAACTTGTAAACACAATACAGGCCACAGCTATGGACCAATCTTCACGAAATTTTGCATGTAGATGGGTTCTGGCCAATGAACACCCCTATTGTTTTTGGAAAAAATGGGTAATATTTAGGGGATGAAATGGACCAACTACTAAATTTTTGTCGGTTTTTCTGGTCGCTCAAGAGGCCGCAATTATGACCCGAACATCGTGAAATTTTACGTGGAGGAGGGGATCGGGCCAAAGAATAAACATACCTGTTTTGATAAAGATCGGTCAATATTTAGCGGGTCAAATGGACCCTGACTTTTGTGTGAAAAATTACAAAATTGGGATTCTATGGCGTATATATTTACTCCTAAAGGACATAGACCCGAGAAGTATATCCAAGAGGAGTGGCTGACCTTTAAATTGATACCAATTATATTGTCGTATGTACTCGGATGTGGCAGTTACACTTAAATATTAAAAATTAAATATTTGCAGATGCTTACGTATTCAGATATTATATAGTAACCCTTACCACACTAGAGGGCGGAAATATAACGATCGATTTGAAAATTTCCATGGGGTTCCAGTTATGGTCAACGACAGCGGTTGTAAATTGTAAATTTTTTCGAATCGGTATATATAAGTGTATGGAAGATGTGCTGTTGACCTCTAATCGGGCAAGAGGGTGAAACTATCGATATATTGCCCAGGCTCGGAATACAAATCCACAGAAAGTTACAGTTCCGTGGTAGTTGTGTAGGGTATCGAATGGTCGGCCCCATTCGACTATACTGCTGTGCTCACTGGTTTAATACCTATGAACGTTTTATTTTTGGTCTGTTCCCGTACTGCAAGAATCTAGTAGATTTTACTATTTGCTGCGACAACATAAAAGAAATTTCGTTATCGTAGTAAAAAGTAGTAGATTCTCGGAGTACGGGAACATACCATTTGTTTTAAGGGATTTATTGGTTGGCTTAACTTTTATTTTAGCATGTTTAATAAAAAACTAACAAGACAAAGCACACTTTATGACGACAATTGGAAGTTGATGTTTTTATTATGGATCGTACTTATATATATTTATAACCGTGTTCGATTTAATTTATACAAATACGTATCGCCTTTTTACATTTTAATGTTATAACTAAACAGTCACATAGGAAAACACGAGTCCTAAAACCGCCCATAAAAAGTATACATATAAATATCACTGTTGATAACAGTGAATACGTGCTATAGCCTACCACAGCGTATACGTAACGTAACAATATAAATAACGACAGTGACACAATGTCCGACAAACGGGAAATCTGTAAAGCAATACAACTTGAAACGCCTACAAATCAAAAATGAATGAATTACAGGGAACGAACATAAAGACGATGTCTGCCGGATGCTTGATTGCTCACAAAAACAAAAAAAAAAAAAAAACAACGAACGTACAATGACACAAAATTTTCTGATATCCTGGACTCGCATGGTGACGATGTGTAACTATGTGACGTAGCGTTTGATAAGATGCTGAAATGCCAATAAACATATTAGAATTTTTCAACAAAGGTCAGCGCAAGACGGTCCTTCGGAATGTGGCAAAAAACAATAGAAGGCTAAATACACAATGGAACGCCATCGTTCTCACCTTAGGTTTTTGTATTGTTTGGCAAATCCTGACAAAAATGTTTATGCATGCTCATTTGACCCTTGCGCTAGTTGTTCTCATACCTGTCATACGTGGCGCTTGAACCGTCAAGCCCATATATCGTTTCCTTTCTTATATGTGACTTGTCAAGAATTTTCAAACAAACCAATGATGTTGTTGATGTTTCTGTTATCGGTCTTGGTGTTCTGTTATATAGCCGCCATTAAACTAGACTACAGTTTTTGTTCATTTCGTGAAGTAATCCTACCGCTTGTTATTGCACCATACATTGCTTACATGAAGAAATTAACAAAAAAATGCTGTAATGTTAAATTTTAATTACATTTGAATTTGAAAATATACATATGGGAAATTACAAAAATCTTTTAAATTCCTTGAAACTGAGGTTTGCAAACTTATAACTCGCGAAATATGAACATATTGCATATAATTTAAATTCATTTTTATAAAATGAAGTGTTCTTGTAAAAATCTTAGAATATTGGTAATAAATAATAAGTTGCGTTGAAGCTGCGATGGTGGTAATGTGAACAAATGGGTGAAAATGTGTTGAAGCCAACGAGATTTTTTGTGATTTGTGGCTAAACTACTCAACGCACGCACATGTGATCAGTGACTAAGTTGCAGAATACCCCATGGACAATATGGTTCTAATGTATGATTTTTCGATATAATCACTGCATCCACCCAAAATGGATGCTGACATTTTAAGCCTAATTTTCGGTGTTTTTTGAATTTTTCCTATAATTAGGATGCGCATCCAGATAATGGACTAAACTAAATATAAGGTCCACTCAAATGCCGTTAAACCCCGCGAGATTTTAGTTTTTTACGTGCCGGATCTAATGAGCCCATCAAATTACAAAATTACAATTCCGCTCAATAAAACGGCGGGTATAGGTACCTTGAATGTGAGAAAAATGGCAAAAACTTATTTTGACAAATTCGCGTATATAATCGCGATTTTCTTCGAATTGATTTCACATACATTCATTCTTGTGATATCATATTCGCGAATCTGTGTGTGGAAATAGGTCAAAAACATATCGATACGCGAATTTTATCCAAAATCGATTGTGGAGGCACATCCGTGGTTCTTAAACGATCCTTTTAAAATAGGTGTCATTTTGTGTATTTTCATAGGAGATTACTAAAATCGGATGCGCATAAAAATCTTTTGCACCTTGCGTGATTTTTAGCCATTTTTAGAGTTTTTGCATAGTAAAGTGCATCGAGCGGCACATTTTGACCGCTAAATTAAACATCGAAAAATTCATAACTATTGGAAGAGATTGGTTCGGTTTATACGAAAACCTCATGCGCAACAAGTGATTTCCACGAATACGCGAATTGCATGCTTTTCAATATTGACCATTTTATGTACTGTAAGTGCAATATATTTAGTCATTTTTAACGTCGAAACTCTTATCAGATGAATCTACCGATATTTAACAATCATCTAAAAGAATTTTAAGAATATTGCGTCGTATATTTTAGAATATTAAGGCAAAACCTTATTCCCTTAACCATACTAAAAAATTGAAAATTAAAATAAACGTTTTGTCTTAATTAAAAAACAAATTTCTTTTATTTTCAGATATATTCATGCTTCTATTTGTTTTTCGCGACTATTATACTGTATTTCAATGTGATTTGACCAGTATGCAATGAAAACAAATGTGTTTAACCATTTGTGAAGAAATTCGCGAATTACAAGAAATAGGAATTCATTAAATTTACATTTGAAATGCAAGATTTAAAACCGCTATAACTTTTGTGCGCAGCATCCGAATTTGTGAACGCGAACAGATTTAGAATCAGCATATTTTTCTTAACCTATGTACCAAAAATCATGAATGTGCTCGCAAAAAAATCAAATTTTTTTAATGGAATTTTAAAAGAATTTTGTAATTTCCCTTATATTTTTTGCCCTTTTTAAGACATAATATACACATACAAAAATTCTTGTCAAAAAATGCTTACATTAACGTTACCTATATTCCGATGAGGCGTACACAAATACTTAACTCCCCCACTATAGCAATTTTTTTCTACGCCCGTATCACCTAAAGACGTCGATTCTATATCTCTTAGTCTGGGTTCATACATGCAACTTTTTTAAGCAACTCTGCTGTTGCTCTCTTCGATTCTTTGTTGAATTTCTTCCTCCTTGTCACTTTTTATACACCTGACTTCAAAGACCTCAGTAGAGTTGCTTAAAAAAGTTGCATGTATAAACCCAGACTTAGTTAACTAAAGAAAATTGAAAAAATAATAAAAATTTTCCAAATATTTCCTATCATCGTAGAAAAATGCATATTTTCTTTATGTTCTGTCAAAGTTGGATTTGTTCAACTTTGAAAATTCGTACGTTGACGTATTACGGTAACTTTCATACCATGGTGTAAATTATACAAGGTAACTGATATAGGGGAGACTGGGGCACCTTCGGCATCGGGGCACCTTCGGCAATCGCGTTTTCGATATGAAGCTCTCACCGTACATCACTAGTTTCGATATATTGGTATCGAATATCGAAATAAGTAACTGACACAAAGTTTGAAATTTCTAGCTAATAAGCTTATTTAGATACATAGGTTTTTGTATTTTTATAGATGTTTCTGTAATATTTCAATTCCATTTCGTAAGTATTTCGTGATAAAACTTTTAAAATTTTTATGAAAATATTTTTAAAAAGTGGTTAACTACGATGTGTATTATTATAAAAATTTTTAAAAATATAATGTTTTTACAAATCTGATCGAAAAAAATAAAAAAAACTATAAAAAGTACATTCGGGGTACATTCGGCATTTTAAAGTGGGGCACATTCGGCCATATACAGATTGTGCAATATTATTTCCTTAAAATATTTTTGAGTTTGTCTTTAAAACTAATCCTATAATATGGCTCGAAATTGCATATATAAGATCAAACGTGATTGTATTGACGAAAATGCGATAGAAACCTCCTATTTCTGATGGTGTGTGTGACCTTGATATGTAAACGTCCGCCGCTAGAAAATATAGCCCTAAATTCAAACATTGTGTGGGGTATTAAAACCAAATAGAGCCTTTAGAGGATCAGAATTTCAACCAGACTGATAGCGATGACAATTACCCGGCTATGACTATGGTGCCGAATGTGCCCCATCAAATGCCGAAGCTACCCGGGTTGGGGCACATTCGGCGAATTTGACTTTTTTTACAAAACTGTAAAATTTTTTAACTAATACTATTTTTTTATATCTTTTTGGTACTATTTTTTATAATTAAGTGTCAGAGGACAATAATCAGCCATAAAGTTGTTATATATGTTGAATAAGTACTGAGATATAGAGCTCTAAAAAAAAAGTGCCGAAGGTGCCCCAGTCTCCCCTACTCAGCGTAATACTCATATCAAGTTCGGAATGAGATGTTTGATTTATGAAGAACGAACCATCAGGAAAATTGTGTACACATTGTATTTGAAATAATAAATTCGATAACACAATTTATAGGGAACCAGAAAAAGTACAACACGATTTTGTGAACTTAATTTATATTAACTCGAAAGAGCGCGTTAAAAATTATATATACTTAAATCAGTAAATCGTAACGGAGGTTCCTTGCCCTTTGGTTTACAATTTACTTCAATTTCCTAATGGAAAATTTGAAGCAGCAAATCACTTTGCAATGCAAAATTCCTATTTTCAACGATATTCTTAGCGTTTTTGTATCAGTAAACTCTACATATTGTAATGGCTCAATTGGAGGAAAGATCTGGAAGCGATAGAATTATAAATATGAACGATTTTCATTCATATTTTTCTATTTTATTCTGAAAATATTACATTATGAAAATAAATCAAATTTATTGATATTTAGTTTGTTTTGTTTACATTTTTCATCATCACAAACTGACACGAGTGTTAGATATTTTATGTGGTTGTGTTGAATTGTATTTGTTGTAGTTTTGCAGTTACAGTACGATTACATTGTACCGAATTTCGTTAACGCAGTGGTTTTTTATTGTAAATTCCCCAATAAATTCTCCCAAATAAATTCTCATAAAGTAAGTAAACCCGGTAAAAGTTATAATGTAAATGGCATTTTACCTTGTATTTTGTGGTAAATACCGTCGAACAGCTTAGTCGAAATTTAAGTAGTGCTCCATGGCATAATAACAGAAGGTAGTCTCATTTGAGAATTTGATCATGGCAACCCTTATTAATTTGGAACTCATCTATCAATTTTAAATAATATCATTTCAGTTCTGAAAGCTGAATGTTGTCAAAAGTAACAAAACGCGCCGCATAATGGTGGGAATATAGTATATCTCTGCCTTTCGTTTTCATTGCAACCTATAATTTGGCTCATCTCGAAAGAGAAATATATAAAAACCAGTGAGCGGAGCAGTATATTCGGACGGGGCCGACCATATAATACCCTACACAACTTCCACGAAAATGTAACTTTGAGTTATTTGCACCCTCTTGAAACCTGACTAAAGGTCAACAAATATCACTAATATTCAGTAGACGAGGGCTGTACTTGCCCAGATTCTCTTTGCCGTGGGTTAGGTTGTGATGTTGGGCTTTCAATTGTGGCCTATAGATCGAATAAAAAAAACACAAAATGTTAAGTTTTCGGTCCACTTCATCCCAAAATTATTATCTGATCATCACCGAAAGTTGTAGGCGTTGTCCTTCACCATAACTGGAATCTCATGGAAATTTTCAAAGCAATCAGCGCTATATTTCCGCCCTCTAGTGTGGTTTTGGGTTACTAAATAATGTCTGAATACGTAAGCACCTGTAAACATTTAAGTGTAGCTCCCACATCTGAGTACATACAACAATATAATTGGTATCAATTTAAAGGTCAACCACTCCTCTGGAACATATTATCAACTTTATGGGTCTAGGTCCTTCGGGGGCAAATATATACGCCATAGAATACAAATTTTGACATTTTTCACACAAAAGTCAGGGTCCATTTGACCAGCTAAATATTGACACATTTTTATCAAAACAGGTATGCTTATTCTTTGGTCCGATCCCCTACTCCATGCAAAAATTCGAGGTGTTTGCGCAATAATTGCGGCCTCGGGAGCGACCAGAAAATCAGACAAAAAAGTATTTGGTCCATTTCATCCCCTAAATATTAACCGATCTTTTCCAAAAACAATAGGGGTCTTCTTTGGCCAGAACCCATTCTACATGCAAAATTTCGTGAAGATTAGTCCATAACTGTGGCCTATATCGTGTTTACAAATTATGATGGACAGACGGACGGACGGACACACATGTCTAGATCGACTCAGCTAGTCGAGATATGACGATCGGTATACTTAAAGGTGGGTCTAGGACCAATATTTCGCGGCGTTACAAACTTTTGGGTCTGCACAAAGCTATAATACCCTGACAACATAGTTGTGTAGGGTATAAATATTTAAAATCGGGGTTTGGTGCACCATTTGCTTCAAATCGGATGAATACATATAGGAGCTATATCTAAACCTGAAACTATTTAAACAAAACTGTATACTGCAGAGCAAACATTGGGAGTTTGGTCCACTATTGTATATTCGGATGAAACTATATATGGGAGCTATATAAAAACCTGAACCGATTTTCTCCAATTTCAATAGTATTTGTCTTTCGACCAAATTTCAAATACAAACAAATCCTAATAATGTCCTAGGTGTGCATCCCCATATTCTAGCAATTTGGTTAGGAAATTATTTAGATAATCTTCAAAATACCTTCTATCTAAACCAGCGGACCAACGTACCACCAAGTAAAACTAGACTAAACCATACAACTTCCCCTGCGAACAGTGCAGTCACTAATGTGTTTGTTTATCGCCTTGACAATCAATTTTGGTGTTCTAGTGATGAATAGAGATATTCATCATTAAACATTCAATATGTTTAGCATATGCGTCAGCTAAGAATCTTGAGCGAACAAATGTGATATACTTCGATAATATATTTCGTCTTTTACGAACAATTTGGGCAATATTATGAATAATTTGTTTCGATATGTAGGTATTTGTCTGCATGACTGTCAAATATCAGTCGGAACTACTATTCGAATGAATTGCACCGTGCAGCATTTAAATCTTGAACCAATCGGGACCGCAAAATCTGAAAGCGTATGATGGTAGAACCCCTAGGTGGGTTTTGAATAATTTGCTAAGGGTTTTGTTTAAATCCGGTTTAAATTTTGCCGATTTTCAAATAATACCTACGCTCATCACGTAAACTACTAGATATATTTATTCACTCTTCAGCAATAATAATAATAAGGAACGACTATATGATAACCTTCTCCACTTTGGTATATTCTACATACATATCCTAATAGACATTGGGATGGAATTGAATGAACTTAAATATGTGATCTTTATCTATATGTGAACCGATTAACATCAATCCGTACATATGCCATTCTAAAACCTATGCTAAATATATATGGAAGCTGTGTCTGCATCTGTACCAATTTCAACAAAACGCAATGACGTCATTCTACTACCAATTTGATACGTTGTGCAATATTTCGTGTCAATCGGACATTAGGAGTTTGGTGCACCATTTACCTAAAATCGGACGAAAATATATGGGAGCTATACATAAATCTGAACCGATTTTAACGAAACTTGCAGGGATTAGATTATATAAACGTCAGTATATTATACAAAATTGTGTGCCAATCGGACAAACTTTGGAATTTTAGTGCAAAATTTACATAAAATCGGAAGAAAATATATATGGGAAATTACAAAATTCTTTTAAAATTCCATTAAAAAATTTTTGAAAAAATTTTTTGCGAGCACATTCATGATTTTTGGTACATAGGTTAAGAAAAATATGCTGATTCGAAATCTGTTGGCGTTCACTAATTCGGATGCTGCGCACAAAAGTTTTAGCGATTTTAAATCTTGTGTTTCAAATATAAATTAAATGAATTCCTATTTGTTGTAATTCGCGAATTTCTTCACAAATGGATAAACACATTTGTTTTCTTTGCATACTTGTCAAATCACATTGAAATACGGTATAATGGTCGCGAAAAACAAATAGAAGCATGAAGATATCGGAAAATAAAATTAATTATTTTTTGAATTAAAATAAAAAGGTTTTTTGAATTTTCGATTTTTTTAGTATGGTTAAGAGGATACGGGTTTTCCTTAATCTTCTAAAATATACCACGCTTTCATCAGAAAATTCTTTTAGATGATTGTTAAATATCGGTAGATTCTATTGTTAAGAGTTTTGACTTTAAAACGACCAAATATATTGCAGTTACAGTATATGAAAATGATAAACATTAAAAAGTATGCAATTCGTGTATTAGTTGAAATCAATTGATGCGCATGCGGTTTTCGTATAAACCGAATCAATGTCTTTCAATAATTATGAATTTTTCGATGTTTTATTTAGCGGTCAAAGTGTGCCGCTCGATGCACTTTACTATGCAAAAACCCTAAAAATGGCTAAAAATCACGCAATGTGCATACGATTTTTATGCGCATCCGATTTCAGTAGTCTCCTATGAAAATACACAAAAGGACACCTATTTTAAAAGGATCGGTTAAGAACCGCGGATGTGCCTCCACAATCGATTTTGGATAAAATACGCATATTATTCGCGTATCGATATATTGTTGACCTATTTTCACACAGATTCGCGAATATGATAACACAAGAATGAATGTATGTGAAATCAATTCGAAGAAAAATGCGATTATATACGCGAATTTGTCAAAATAAGTTTTTGCAGTTTTTCCCACATTCGTGGTACCTATATCCGCCGTTTTATTGGGCAGAATTGAACATGGATGGGCTCATTAGATCCGGCACGTAAAAAAAACTAAAATTACGCGGAGTTCCCCGGAATTTGAACGGACTTTCTTAATTTTATACTCAAAAAATATGTTTTTTATAAAAATTTACGCACCAAATTTTCGTTTTTGGAACCCAATTGCAAAGAAGCTACGGTGAGCACATTCATGAGATATACACTAAACGAAGCAAAATCACGAGTTCTACAATCCTATAATCCATTATCTGGATGCGCATCCTAATTATATAAAAATTCAAAAAACACCGAAAATCCGGCTTCAAAAATTCAGCATCCATTTTGGAAAATCATACATTAGAACCATATTGTCCATGGGGTATTCTGCAACTTAGTCACTGATCACATGTGCGTGCGTTGTGTAGTTTATCCACAAATCAGGAAGGAACACAAAAAAACTCGTTGGCTTCAACACATTTTCATCCATTTTTTTACATTACCACCATAACAGTTTCCACCAAACTTATTATTTATTACCAATATTTTAAGATTTTGACAAGAACATTTCATTTTATAGAAATGAATTTAAATTATTTGCAATATGTTCATATTTCGCGAGTTATAATCATGCAAACCTCTGCTTCAAGGAATTAAAAAGATTTTTGTAATTTCCCATTTCGATTTTCGCGAAATTAACCATATATCATTCTAATCTTATTAAGTACGCTATGACAAATTTCGTGCAAATCGAAAATATATTTTCGCGAAATTAACCATATATCATTCTAATCTTATTAAGTACGCTATGACAAATTTCGTGCAAATCGAAAAATATAAAGGGTCTTTGGTGCACCATTTACATTAAACTAGCATAGGAGTAGGGTAGATTTGCCGGTGCACAACTGTAATTTGACACCCTTTTTTATGAGCTTTTGCTTCCCACGAAAACTTGGGTGGTCTTTTGCTGCTAATATAAACAAAGAGTGTATTTTAATGTTCTTTTTCTGCTAATATAAACAATGAGTGTATTTTAATGTTCTTTTGCTTCCTGAAAAAGCTCCTCCTTAGTTTTGGCTCCACAAATAAGATGTTTATGGTGTGAATCTTTTTCGATTCCCACCATCACAGAGATTGTAGTTAACAAGGATTGATCGTGAGTTTGGTTCCTAATAAAAACAATGATTGTATTTTAATTTTCTTTTGCTTCTTAATAAAAAAAACGGGGGTGTAATGTGACACTCTTTTGCTTCCTAATATAAAAAAACTCATTCATAATTTTTGGGCTCTACAAATTGATTATGTTGTTTACGCGTTATTTTTTACTCAGTGAATACCCTGTCCACTTGTCGGTCTCAACATCTTGGAGATTGTAGTTGACAATAAATTATTGCGAACCTCCGGTTTGCAATACCGCATATTGTCATCCTTTTCCAAGCACTTGTTTATATTATTCTTATTTCAAAATATTGTGAAATTGTAACATGCGAAGACCGACGTGCGTGGCACACACACACACGCATGAAAAGCTCCTCCTTAGTTTTGGCTCCACAAATAAGATGTTTATGGTGCGGATCTTTTTCGATGAATCCCTTACCCCCCTCTACTCTCGTCTTCCCAACCATCACAGAGATTGTAGTTAACAAGGAATGATCGTGTGTTTGGTTCCTAATATAAACAATGATTGTATTTTAATGTTCTTTTGCTTCTTAATAAAAAAAGGGGGGTGTAATGCGACACTATTTTGCTTCCTAATGTAAAAAACTTCTGCATAATTTTTGGGCTCTACAAATTGATTATGTTGTTCACGTGTTATTTTTTACTCAGTGAATCCTCTGTCCCCAGTTCGCTCTCCCCAAGTTAGAGATTGTAGTTGACAATAAAATGATTGGGAGCCTCCGGTTTGCAATATGCATGTCTCATCATTTTCCAAGCACTTGTTTGTATTATTCTTATTTCAAAATATT
>NW_026874785.1:0-168927 GCF_032173495.1 Musca vetustissima
GCGTAATACGATGGAGAACTATCGGGAGAGAGGAGAAACGTATTTTCAAGAAAAACGTGAGCGTGAGCAAATCGATATGTACAGGAGTCAGAATGAAGTCCGAAAATTCTACCAACGGGTAAAACACCAAACTGAAGGCTTTGGTGCAGGCACATCCTCCGGTAGAGATGAAGAAGGTAACCTGGTGACAGATACAGACAGCGTGCTGAGGATCAGTAGGGAGCATTTGGTATCAAATAGTAGCGGTGATGTGGATACCACAGAAATGAGAGTATAGAGTGTATACCACCTAGTCAAGATGAAGTCAGAATAGTAATCAATCGGCTGAAGAATAATAAAGCAGCAGATGGGTTACAAGCCGAACTATTCAAGACTGGTGGTCAGATATTGGTAAGGAGCATGCACCAGCTGATTAGTACAAATTGGCTAGAAGAATGCATGCCCAATGATTGGAACCTCAGCATCCTGTGTACAAAAAAGGAGAGAAGACGATATGTACCAACTATAGAGGAATAAGTCTCCTTTCCATCGCATATAAAGTGCTATCCAGCGTACTGTTTGAACGACTGAAGCCATTTGTCCATGACATTATTGGACCATACCGTGGTCTGAAGCCACGACCTGGCAAATCCACCATTGACCAGATTTTCACTCTGGCCAAATCCTGGAAAAAAATCACGAAAAAACACATCGACACATTCCACCTATTCGTCGACTATAAAGCCGCATTCGACAGCGCTATCCGTTCAGAGGTGTATAAAGCCATGTCTGCGTTTGGCATTCCTGCAAAATTAATACGGCTATGTAGTATAACTTTAACTGGCACAAGATCAGCAGTTAAAGTCGGAAAGGACCTCTCGGAGCCCTTTAATGCCGAACAAGGATTCAGACCAGGTGACAGTTTATCGTGTGACCTTTTTAACATCCTGCTGGAGAAGTGAACAGTAATGGCACTCACATGTTACTCGCCTACGCCGATGACATTGACATAATGGGTCGAACATTGAGTGCGGTAACAGGAGTCTGCCAACGTGGGTCTGGCAGTAAACAGCGAGAAGACCAAGCTGATGGTATCAACGCGCAAGACGTCCAGTAGACTCGGACCAACTATGGAACTTGAGAACTACAGCTTCGAGGTAGTCAAAGATTGTATATACCTTGGTATATACAATCTTGGTATATACAATCAGTTTTGAAATTCGGAGAAGGATTGTGATGGCCAAGAGCTGCTATTATGGTCTAAGTAAGCCGTTTAGAAACAAGGCCATCACCCGCCAGACCAAACTCACACTTCACAAGACGCTGATACTAACCGTGCTGTTATATGGATCTGAAGCATGGGTACTTGTCCAAGCAGATGAGACAGCTCTTGGGGAGTTTGAGAGAAAAATTTTCCGAAAGATCTATGGGCCGATCTGCGTTCATGGTAAACATACATAGTTGTATCATTCTGAAAAAGTTCGAAAAAATCAAATAAAAATCCAAAATCCTCACGAATTCTAACTTCGAGGACATCTACGCGATAGACTTCTTAAGAATAACTCTTGATTTTCCGAGTCACGGCTGTGACAATATTGGAATAGAAAATGGGTCTCATCAGTCATGATGATTTTTTGCAGAGACATGCTAGTACTCATGGGATGTTTGGTATTGCAAATGGGATATATCGGTCCACGCGGTACCCACCAATATTCGAAAATATCGAATCGAAATTGGTAATTTGGTATTTGAGTTCTAATTGCATAGCACGTCTTACTAAAAATTATAAATATTGACCCAAGTTTCACGTTAGCCCCCATATAACGGTACCTCCCAATATTCGGCAGTTTGAGGATTATGGAGACGCAAAGTGGTTTTTTCAAGATCGACTTTCGATTTTTTATAAATAGTACATTTATTATACCAAAACACAAATTGCACATACAAGAATCAAACTTTTGGTCGATTTTGCATCGGTCGAAAATCGATTTTGAAAAAGTTTGACAAAATCAAAAAATCTACTTTTTAGTCAGTGTTAAAAATCGAAAAGTCTGAAAGCCGATATTTGCGCTCGTGTATCGTTTTATTTTCAGTACTTGTCAAATATCAAAGTACAATAGCTCTTAAGCATAATCTCGCGTATACAACAGAAATAGCTTTAAGAGGCAATTTAAATGTCTTAATACAAAGAAAAAAATAAAAGTCTTTACGGGAGTGACGTGATTAATGAAATGAGTTTATAGCCTAAAACGTAACCAACTTACCCACACCTAATGTAAGCTTATACATCATTACATTTCAGTTGTAACCTATTTCCCACAAAAAAATCGGATGACAATTTTAATAGGAAGATAAATCACCTGTTAATCAGTTCTAATAGCAATTTCATTAAAATCGTTTCAATTTGAATAGGATATTCAAATCCATTGTGTTCCAAACAGGTTCAATTGTTCTCAACTATCTGTCATATTATCTAACATCATTCAAACTTTTACTACTCCTTTTAAATGAGTAGATAATATCTCATAGAATTTAAGAACCAGTAACCAGTAAAATTAAATACACATATCACCATTCATTTAATCTGCTATAAAATAGCTCTTAATTAACAATAACTTATTACATGTTTATCACTAAACAGGTAATTAAAACATCAGCAGCAGCACCAGCAGCAAACAATCAAAAAAGAAACTTTGTAGATATATTACAGCCGATTTGACACAAAACCCCATAGGGCTGTTCTTCGTCTTCTCCTTCATTACTCAGTACGAGTATGTGATAATAGACGTACTTATCTCATTGAAGAACAATAACGGCTGACAGCAATCACAAAATGACATCGTAACTGAGACGATTTTTATTAGTTCTCCCTTTCGAACGACATTTTTATTTAGCAACTTTAAGTGTTAAATATGCCATGACATTTATGGCCTATATAAAAACCAGAGTAACATTCTAACTTATGAAAAAGTATTTTCCCATGTACGGTCGTATGTGAGAGCGTGTATGGTATAACTGGTGTACTTCAGTCAGGGAATGATAGAGGAACGAGTGAATGCCAAAAGGAAACAAGAGCAAAAAAATCAAAGAAATAAAAGCCAGATACTGATACATATACCATTATTTGTGATAAGAGTTAGAGGGTGTCATATGTGTCAGCCTTAATACAAAATATACATTTTCCAAATAAAAAGTGAAAAAAAAATGTCAGGCTGTCTGGAATTTTAAACGACATAGCAGACGCGTACACAAATATAATTGTTCTTTAAGCCCTGTTGGAAAATTTTTGAATGTTAAGATTAAAGATGGAAATGGTGGTAACGTGTTTATCACAATTCTTGAAAGAAATTATCTACGTTTTAACACTAGAACGCCGAAGGCGGTCATTTTGACCGCTTTCCTATTTCAAGTACAAAAGCAACTGTGCATTTGATGACACTTTTTTTTAAATTTGGTGAATTTTTTATAATAAACGTAATTCTATGAGGTACAAAAAGTCACCATATTAAAAAAAGTGTCATTAAATTAAATGACCACCTTCGGCGTTCTAGTGTTAAAGAGGAATATTTATGATATAATATACAAAATATGCATAAATTTATTTTATTGTATATTCATTGCAAAATCATGAAAATCTGGGATATAGTGTTCGAAAACATAATGCTTTTTTAACTCCTTGTGAGGGACTAGTGGAATCGCAATCCGGAAATTGGTGGAAAATGTGGAGCTGTTGCGTCATGTAATCAAATGAAGAATAAAACCCGTATACTTAGCGACATGCTGAGAACAGCTGCGAATATTGGTAATGTAAACCAATATTTTAGAAACGGGATTATTTATTCCTCGTCGTTCTTTGGAAGACAATCTTCAAGAATTCAACAACCCTAATTGACAAATGACCTCAAATCGGAAAATGTGGCTAAATACTTCAATATGGATAACATGTGCGCTACGCCAACACATGCAAATCCATTGAATAGTGAATGACATATGACTCCCGAACGCTCATTTACTTCAGTTGGAAAGTGAGACCAGGGTGCCTAAATTCATAAAATGGTTTGTGGCTTTTATTTGCTAAGGACGACATTTGAGACAATGAAATAGAAAAACAATTTTGGACAATTTATTTCTTTGCATGGGTCTATAGGAACAGCATATTCTTTCCCTACAAATAACTTGCAACGCCAAATTACAGCTATTGACAGCTATAATGTGGAGGATAAAAAGTGGAATAAGACTGAACACCTTAAATAGTTAAAAACCAATCTAGATGAAAAATGTGTCTTGGACAGTGAAAACACCTAAAAGGCAGCGAGAGTCTTATATAGGATCTATGTCTAAACATGGACCTGCGAGAACGTTGTTCAACCTATGAAATCATCACTACGTCTGACTATGTCGATGTCCTTATATAGATGGTATAGCTGGATGTTCATTCGACGTAGATATTCACCCTCGACACAGATAGCCCTGTAGATTTTTCTGAGATTTTTTCCCACAAACGCTTAAAGCTCTGTCCATAGAACAGCTCGGGTAGTGTCAGTGTCTTGTAGAGTATGAGTTTGGTCTGGCGAGAGGTGACCTTATTTCTAAATTGCTTACTTAGACCACTTAAGCATCTGTTGGCCAACACTATCCTTCTTTGAATCTAAAAACGGATGTTATTTATTTTATGAAATATCTGGCTTCCTCAAAGATGTAATTTTTAAGTTCCACAGTTGGTCCGAGACTACTGGACGTCTTGCGCGTTGATACCATTAGCTTGGTCATTTCGCTGTTTACTGTCAGACTCACTTTGGCGGACTTCTTCTCAAATTGTTCAAAGTTGGATGTTACTGCCGCAATGTTCGATACATTATGTCGATGTCATCGGCGTAGGCGAATAACATGTGTTTCTCGTATGACCTATTCAAGCGGGATTTTTAAAGGGTCACACGATAGGCTGTTACCTTGTCAAAACACTCGTTTGGCATTGAAGGGCTCCGAGAGGTCGTTTCGACTTTAACTGCTGATATTATGCCAGTTAAAGTTATCCTGCATTGACGTAATAACTTTTTAAGAATGCCGAACCAACTCTATAGTTGGTACACATCGTCTTGTCTTCTTCTTTGTGCAGGGGACACAGCATGCTGAGGTTCCAATCATTGGGCATGCATTCCTCTAGCCAAATTGTACTAATCAGCTGGTGCATGCTTCTGACCCCTGGTCTTAAATAGTTCGTCTGGTAATCCATTGGCACATGCTACTATATTGATCTTCAGCCGATTAATTGCTATTGTGACCTCATTTTGGCTAGGTGGTATACATCTTCTTCACCGGCAATATTTGATACCAGAAGCCTTACAATATACTCCTTCCAGATCCCCTCCACACACTATATGTATCTGTCACCAGGTCTCCATCGTCATCTCTACAGGAGGATGTGATTGTACCAAGGACTTCGGTTTGGTTTTTTACTCATTGGTAAAATTTCCGAACTTCATTCTGACTCCTGTACATCTCGATTTTCTCACACTTACGTTTTCTTGCTCTATATTCTTTTTTCTCATCTTCCCTTTCCTTCCGCTAATTCTCAATCGCATTACGCGTTGCTACTTTTTGCATGGTTGCCGCATGCGCTCCGTTTTTTAGCTCAGTTAGATTACGACACTCCTGATCGTACTATGGGTTTCTTTGTCTTCGGTACCCAAGTGTAAATTTTGCTGCAGTTTTGAGCTTTACCAATGCGCGTCTATGTTATCGGGGCTTCTGCAATTTATTTGTTTGCAGCTTTTCTATGTCGTATGTATGAGTTTCCGTATTGTGTTAGATTACACCGTGACAGCCTTTGTTGCTATATCAAGAAGAGTGCGAACCTAGGCTGCCAAAAGGTAATGGTCCGAATCGATATTCCCTCTTCTTATCGATCGAACATCTAACACACTGGATGAATGCCTTCCGCCTATAGAGATTCTTGAATCTGGTGCTGCTAACTACCATGTTTTATTTATTTATTTATTTTTTTTTGCCGCGAAGTCAATGCCATTGTCTGATGTTTTTCATGGAGGCTTGATCTTCCGACGGCTTGACCAATAATATTTTCCCTTCCGATTTTTGCATTAGAATCTGTTAGCAAAATTTTAATGTCATGGCCATGCTCATCGCCGTATCATGGGCGCATGGAAACTGATGTAGAAAAACTTCCGATTTATATGGACGAGGTATTTTATTCTGCTGTTTACCAGCCAAATTCATGTCTAGGTTAATGGTAGCTATAATAAAGTGCGTAATTATTTGATTTACTTACGCCTGTCCCTTTCCATTGCATTTCCTGTAAGGCAATAATATAGGTTTTGTACTTCTTGAGTGCATCCGCCAAAGCGAAAATTGTTCAATCTGCGCACATTCCAAGTTCAGAATCGCAGACCGTGGTCCTTTATACGTTTGCGGGGTTGTCAACATTAGGAACGAAAAAAGATTAGAAATACCAGCAGAGTATATGCACAAATTCGGACTTCAATATATATTTTTGTGGTCTTCGAGAAATATGGTGGTGAATATACTATGTACATATTATTTATATATATATTATTTATAGGAAATCTTAAAGTACCGAAAACATAGTGCAGTTGTAATATAAAATCAGAAATTTTTAAGATATAATTGTCATTCGATGTCGAGTACACGGATTACATGTCAATCGAACTAAAATCAATATATCGTAAAGTGGACAAATTACTAATAGTCCAGATGAATGGTTGCAAATTTCATTATCTAAGTATTACTTCAAATGTACCTATGATAATGAAATGACTGTATAGAGAAGATACAATAATTAAAAAACACAAGTTTGTACCTAAAATTACATATTGCGATTATCCGTTTATAGGATTATATCTGAGGGATATAAAATAATCGACCATATCTGAGGTTAACCTCAGCTTTTATTGCATTTTATTCACAACGTTTTAAAATTGTGGCAATTGGGTGTCGCAAATTGCTAATTCTAATATACATAGCCATTGGAATTCAGGGTAATAACGACACCTCTGCCATATACGAATATGTAAATGTGAGTGTACATCTAAAACACATGTATATATGTAAAACTGGGTGTGTATGTATTTACTGTATTACGTGCAGTTATTTCGAGTGATGTCTGAAAAAGATACCAACACACATACAAATAGGGATTTATTCTACTATAACTGAATTGAATTATATTAGAGTGGGTCGTATGCGAATATCATTATTTGGCGAGCGTTTCCTCCGAACTGTTTTAAAAATCAGAATATCTACTCCATCTATTGTATATAGATTTGGTGGTAGCATAGACAACCACTATCTAAACTGTTAGTAGATACACTTGATTTTTATGGTGTCATTGTCAATAAATCTTTGCACAAAAAGTTTTTCAAACTGAACTTCGTCAAAAAATTAACGGCGCGTAAAGATTTATATGAACTTTATATTATATTGAAATGGTAACATGACAAAGGGAAAAAACAACTTGATGTTGTTACTTCCATATATGTGCGCGTTTCAGGGAAATAGCAAAATAGACCAAGTCTCATTATTATTTACTTTTGACCGCGATTTGGTAAGGAATGAAAAACTGTACCATAGATTTCTGTGAAATAACATTTAAATATTTGTCTCTAAAAATCATATTTGTATTAGTTTAAGAATTGTGTTTCCTTGATGTTGCAGAGGTAAAAAAATATAAAATAATCTAATTGTTATTACATTTCGCAGTTTAGACACATGCCTCTTAAATATTGATAACATTTCGTTGGACATTGGCTTAACATTCGTTCTTGGTCCATGTCCACATACATTTACATCTCGGTTATGTGTAGAATGTCATTGAATTGTAAAAAGGCAAATATTGACATTCACATGGTCTGGCATACTTCCTTGCCGAACAAAACACTTTAACCAAAGCTGCATTTAATTTATTGAAATGTTGAACTTCAAGTTAAAGAAGTCATATTTTAGAGAACATAAAAATATCGTAAATATGGTTTTCAAAACTCCATCTGAGGCCTGGATATTTATACCCTTTACCACACTGTGGTACAGGGTATTATGTCTTTGTGCATATCTATGTAACAGCCAGAAGGAAACGAGATAGACCCATGGTTCCTTTTGAGAATGCGTAGAATCACTTTCTGAGTCGATTTATGCATGTCCGTCTGTCCGTCCGTCCGTCTGTCTGTTCATGTTAAATTGTAAACAAAGTGCAGGTCGCATTTATTATCCGAATTAGATGAAATTTGGCACAGCTCATTTATTTGGGCCAGGGACTAACCCTATTTAAATTGGGAAAAATCGGTTGAGATTTAGATATGCTCCCATTTATATATTTTCGTCCGATGTTTAGTTAATGGTGCACCAAAGAGTCACATTTAGTCCGATTGGCAGGGAATTTTGCACAACGAACTGAAGTTATGATTGACTAAAGTGTTCTAAGTTTTATTAAAATCGGTTCAGATTTAGATATAGATCCCATATATGTTTGTCCGATTTTTAGCAAATTGTACACCAAAGAAATAAAGGGTGTACTAAATAATAAACTGATGATTCTGGATGAACTGGAGATTATATCTTTAACAGCGCTCGGTTCACATATAGACTTTCCTTACAGGTTTAAAATATAGTTTTTGAAGGACTATCTAAGGCGTGGATTTGTATACCCTTCACCAGAGAGTGGTACAGGGTATTATGTCTTTGTGCACATGTTTGAAACAGGCAAAAGGAAACGAGAAAGACACATGGTTCCTTTTGGGAATATGCATAGAATCACTTACCAAGTCGATTTATGCATGTCTGTCCGCCGTCTATCTGTCTGTCCATGTTAAATTGTAACAAAGTACAGATCACATTTATTATTCTACTTGGATGAAATTTGGCACAGCTCATTCATTGGCCCAAGGACGAAACGATATTCTTCGTTTTGCACGAAATAGCGTCTGATATGAATCTAGAATGGTGTCGAAAATCAAAATGATGTTTGTTAATTTTCCTGAAAATCGGCTCAGATTTCGATATAGCTCCTATTTATTTTTTCGTACGATTTAATGTAAATGACGCACCAAAGTCCGAATATATTTTTTGATTTGCACGAAATTTGGTGTGTGCTAAGTTTCGTGAAGATTCGTTCAGATTAAGGTATAGCTCCCATATATATATTTGCGTCCGCTTTTACATATATGGTGCACCAAACTCCTAATGTTTGTTAGATTAACACGAAATTTTGCACAACATATCAAATTCAGACTTGTGTTTAGTTGAAATAGGTACAGATGCAGCCATAGCTTCCATATGTATTTCGAACGGTTGTCTGATTGAAATTAAATTTTTAACAGTGTGGCGTACCGAATAGCGTGTATCAATTTTGCTAGAAATCGTTTTCCATAAATTTATCCCATGGTACGCAGACGACTCTAAATCTGCCCGAATGAAAGTTAATTTATCATATGTTGCAGAAAGACATGAGTATGGTCCTTCGAGTGGTGAAGAGTATCATAAAGTCGGCCCAGTCCGACTTTACTACTTTCCTAAATGGTTCGCGATAGTCCCATAGTTCCTTTTGAGAATATGCATATAATCACTTTCTGAGTGGATTTATGCATGTCCGTCCGTCCGCCTGTTGATTATAAATTGTAAACAAAGTACAGGTCGCATCTATAATCTGATTTTGATGAAATTTGGCACAAGTCACTTATTTGGCCCAAGGACGAACCTTACTGAAATTGAAGAAAATCGATTCAGATTTAGATAAAGTTCCCATATATATTTTCGCAGATTTTAGATAAATGGTGCACCAAAGTCCTTGAAAATCATTAGATTTGCACGAATTTTGTCATATCGTACTGAATTAATTCTAGAAAGGAGTTTGCTAAATTTCGCGAAAAAAAGGTTCAGATTTAGATATAGCTCCCACATATAGTATTGCCCGATTTTAGGTAAATGGTGCACCAAAGTCCCTGAAAACCATTAGATTTGCACGAATTTTGGCATAGCTTACTGAATGAAGTCTAGAATGACGTGTGCTAAGTTTCGTGAAAATCGGTTCCTGAAAATTATTCGATTTGCACGAATTTTAGCATAGCGTACTAAATTAAGTCTAGAATGACGTGTGCTAAGTTTCGTGAAAATCGGTTCAGATATAGATATAGCTCCCATATATAGTTTCGCCCAAGTTTAGATAAATGGTGCACCAAAGTCCCTGAATATCTTTAGATTTGCACGAATTTTGGCATATCGTACCGAATTAAGTCTAGAATGACGTGTGCTAAGTTTCGTGAAAATAGGTTCCCATTTAGATATAACTCTAATATATAGTTTCGCCCGATTTTAGGTAAATGGTGGTCCCTGAAAATCATGCGATTTGCACGAATTTTAGCATATCGTACTAAACATAGTCTAGAATGACGTGTGCTATGTTTCGTGAAAATCGGTTCAGATTTAGATATAGCTCCCATACATAGTTCGCAGATTTTAGATCATAAGATTTGCACGAATTTTGGCATATAAGTCTAGAATGACGTTTGCTAAGTTTCGTGAAAATAGGTTCAAATTTAGATGCAGCTCCCATATATATTTTTGCCCGATTTTAGGTAAATGGTGCACCAAGGTCCCTGTAAATCTTTTGGTGTGCACGTGTGTGCAAAGTTTCGTGAAAATCGGTTGAGGTTTACATACACCTCTTATATATGTTCGTCCGATTTTAAGTAAATGGTGCACTAAAGATCCAAAGCTACCGATTGACACAACGTACTCAAGTTAATATAAATTAATAGCTGGCAAATTTCCTTGGAATCGGTTCAGATATAGATATAGCATAGCTTCCATAATCAATGGGTGTCTAATTGATATTATTTTTTTTTTATACCCTTCACCACACTGTGGTACAGGGTATTATGTCTTTGTGCATATGTTTGTAACAGGCAAAAGGAAACGAGATAGACACATGGTTCCTTTTGAGAATATGCATAGAATCACTTTCTGAGTCGATTTACGCATGTCCGTCTGTCCGTCCGTCTGTCCGTCCGTCTGTCCGTCCGTCTGTCCGTCCGTCCGTCCGTCCATGTATTTTTGTGAACAAAGTACAGGTCGCATTTATAGTCCGATTTGAATGAAATTTGGCATATGTCACTTATTTGGCCCAAAGACGAACCCTATTGAAATTGGGAAAAATCGGTTCAGATTTAGATATAGCTCCCATATATATATTCGTCCGATTTAATGTAAAAAGTCCCTATATATCTTCCGAATCTTCCGAAATTTGGCAAATCGTAATGAATTAGGCCCAGAATGATGTGTGCTGAGTTTCGTGAAAATAGGTTCCCATTTAGATATAACTCTAATATATAGTTTCGCCCGATTTTAGGTAAATGGTGGTCCCTGAAAATCATGCGATTTGCACGAATTTTAGCATATCGTACTAAACATAGTCTAGAATGACGTGTGCTATGTTTCGTGAAAATCGGTTCAGATTTAGATATAGCTCCCATACATAGTTCGCAGATTTTAGATCATAAGATTTGCACGAATTTTGGCATATAAGTCTAGAATGACGTTTGCTAAGTTTCGTGAAAATAGGTTCAAATTTAGATGCAGCTCCCATATATATTTTTGCCCGATTTTAGGTAAATGGTGCACCAAGGTCCCTGTAAATATTTTGGTGTGCACGTGTGTGCAAAGTTTCGTGAAAATCGGTTGAGGTTTACATACACCTCTTATATATGTTCGTCCGATTTTAAGTAAATGGTGCACTAAAGATCCAAAGCTACCGATTGACACAACGTACTCAAGTTAATATCAATTAATAGCTGGCAAATTTCCTTGGAATCGGTTCAGATATAGATATAGCATAGCTTCCATAATCAATGGGTTTCTAATTGATATTATTTTTTTTTATACCATTCACCACACTGTGGTACAGGGTATTATGTCTTTGTGCATATGTTTGTAACAGGCAAAAGGAAACGAGATAGACACATGGTTCCTTTTGAGAATATGCATAGAATCACTTTCTGAGTCGATTTACGCATGTCCGTCTGTCCGTCCGTCTGTCCGTCCGTCCGTCCATGTATTTTTGTGAACAAAGTACAGGTCGCATTTATAATCCGATTTGAATGAAATTTGGCATATGTCACTTATTTGGCCCAAGGACGAACCCTATTGAAATTGGGAAAAATCGGTTCAGATTTAGATATAGCTCCCATATATATATTCGTCCGATTTAATGTAAAAAGTCCCTATATATCTTCCGAATCTTCCGAAATTTGGCAAATCGTTATGAATTAGGCCCAGAATGATGTGTGCTGAGTTTCATGAAAATCGGTTCAGATTTAGATATAGCTCCCATATATAGTTTCGTCCGATTTTATATAAATGGTGCACCAAAGTCCATATATATCTTTCGATTTGCACGAAATTTGGCACAGCGTAATGAATTAGGCCTAGAATGATGTGTGCTGAGTTTCATGAAAATCGGTTCAGATTTAGATATAGCTCCCATATATAGTTTCGTCCGATTTTATATAAATGGTGCACCAAAGTCCCTATATAAATTTCGATTTGCACGAAATTTGTCACAGCGTAATGAATTATGCCTAAAATTATGTGAGCTGAGTTTCATGAAAATCGGTTCAGATTTAGATATAGCTCCCATATATAGGTTCACCCGATTCAATGTAAATGGTCCACCAAAGTCCCTATATATATTTCGATTTGCACGAAATTTGGCACAGCGTAATGAATTAGGCCCAGAATGATGTGTGCTGAGTTTCATGAAAATCGGTTCAGATTTAGATATAGCTCCCATATATAGTTTCGTCCGATTTTATATAAATGGTGCACCAAAGTCCCTATATATCTTTCGATTTGCACGAAATTTGACACAGCGTAATGAATTAGGCCTAGAATGATGTGTGCTGAGTTTCATGAAAATCGTTTCAGATTTAGATATAGCTCCCATATATAGTTTCGTCCGATTTTATATAAATGGTGCACCAAAGTCCCTATATAACTTTCGATTTGCACGAAATTTGGCACAGCGTAATGAATTAGGCCTAAAATTATGTGAGCTGAGTTTCATGAAAATCGGTTCAGATTTAGATATAGCTCCCATATATAGGTTCGCCCGATTCAATGTAAATGGTCCACCAAAGTCCCTATATATTTTTCTATTTGCACGAAATTTAGCGTATCGTATTCCATTAACTCTAGAATGATGTGTGCTAAGTTTCGGGAAAATCGTTTCAGATTTAGATATAGCTCCCATATATATCTTCGTCCGATTTAAGGTAAATTGTGTACCAAAGTCCCTATATATCTTTCGATTTGCACGAAATTTGGCACAGTGTACTAAATTAGGTCTAGAATGATGTGTGTTAAGTTTCCTGAAAATCGGTCCAGATTTAGACATAGATCCCATATATATATATATATATATTATATATATATATATATATACATATATATATACATATATATATGTATATATATATACGTCCGATTTAATGTAAATGATGTACCCAAGTCTCTATATATATTTCGATTTGCACGAAATTTGGTACAGCGTACTGAATTAGGTCTAGAATGAAAATCGGTCCAGAGTTAGATATAGATCCCATATATATTTTTGTCCTATTTAATGTAAATGGTGCACCAAAATCCCTATATATCTTTCTATTTGCATGAAATTTAGCACGGCGTAATGAATAAGGTCTAGAATGATGTGTGTTAAGTTTTGTGAAAATCGGTTCAGATTTAGATATAGTTCCCATATATATTTTCGTCCGATTTAATGTAAATAGTGTACCAAAGTCCCTTAATATCTTTCGGTTTGCACGAAATTTAGCACAGCGTAATTAATTAGGTCTAGAATGATGTGTGTTTAGTTTCGTAAAAATCGGTTCAGATTTAGATATAGCTTCTATATCTGACCAAATGAAAAATTTAGTATCGTTTGCAGAATGAC
This sequence comes from Musca vetustissima, assembly GCF_032173495.1. Taxonomy (NCBI): domain Eukaryota; kingdom Metazoa; phylum Arthropoda; class Insecta; order Diptera; family Muscidae; genus Musca; species Musca vetustissima. The sequence goes on from NW_026874785.1 coordinate 13,952, forward strand.
ATGTTTATGGATCCAATTTCATTTTACTGGTTCTTTAAAAATGCGACGTTAGGATTCATCTGTTGAATATACCTAAAGTGGTGAAGGGTATCATATAGTCGTCCCCGTCCGACTTTACAACTTTCCTTACTGGTTTTTTTGATTTAAATCGACTTACAAGATTTAGCATAGGTTGCAGAAGTCGGTTCAGATATAGATAAAGATCACATATTTATGTTCGTTCAATTTCATGTCAATGTTTCTTCGAAAAGGCGACGTCTTTTAGGATACATATGTAGAATATACCCAAAGTGGTGAAGGGTATTATATAGTCGGCCCAGTCCGACTTTACTACTTTCCTTACTGGTTTTTAAAGACTATCTGAGTCATGGATTTAATAAAAAATATTTTTTAAGGATTATAAAAAACAGTTCCTTTGATCTTATTCAAGAATGCCATCGATGCAAACAAATTGTTGGTTTCATGCGTTTGTGTTGAAAACAATTGACTACATTTAAAGACAAACAAATGCACCCCACCCAGGTTTTCTAACACATAACACATACGATATATAGCGAGAGTTTATGCTCGATACTATAGTTTTAGAATTTCACACATTCATTTGGAAAATTATTACCTGATCGATTGATGTCCACTTGTTTCAAAACATTCGATCTTCAATTGAAACTCCAGATGTGCATTTCTCTGTTAAACCAATTCTAAATGGTCAATAAATTTATTATGTTTATGTTGTGCTGCTACGTGTGTTATTGTTTCGAAAATATTTTTGTTGTTTTATAATCAAAATCAAAAGTTTCAAATAAAAATAGAAAAGAATGAAAGCAATTTCACAACTATGTTCCCATTTCCTAATAAAAATAGAAAAGAGAAATGTAAGAGTTATTCGTTTTTCTCTCGTGGTGATTTCAAAATAAATATTGAAAATAAATTTAAATGCATCCCAACAGGTGTTTTGCTTGCAAGGTGGGCTGTTTTGGGAAAAAAGTGAACAAATTTGTGCGTTTATCAGTGATGCCCACCCATTGGCAAAACTTTTCATTGTAACAACAAAATCCAGTTTTATTTCGGTTGTAAAGTTCCAAATCAAATAGTTGGAAAATGGTTTTTGTGTTTCTTTTTTTATCAATTTAAATATTCAACACATGTTGGCAGACAGATGCATTTCGTTATGTACATCCGAAAAAAAGGCAGAACACCAAGTCAAACAAAGAACTATCTATGGTTGCGGATTTTTCGCTGTTTGTTTTTGTTGTTCCCAAACAATTATCGTTAAAGTTTCTGCATTTATCAATTAAAAAGGCATTCGCTAAACTTTTTTCGTTTGCCATATTCGAACATGTTTGTTTGACAGACTGAATGACGACTGATTACATTCTCTGCAAGGCAAACGAATAAAATTTCACCATATCGTTTGGGGTTGTTCGCCAAAAACTGAAATTTAGAATCGTACTCAATTTCATTTGTGTTATTTTTCTGGGTTAATGAAATTACCTACAATTACCAGTATCACGAATATTGTCAATGTTGTTTTTTTTAGTTCGGTAAATTTGCAAAATAAAGCAACAATTGTTGTTGAGCGGTTAGGATTGCCAGGTTTCACAGATTAATGTTTTTCATTCGAATTCTGTTAATGGTGTGGATTTTTTAAAAATACATTTTGCAAAGATTTTTTTAATGGAATATCTTAGGCGAGGATTTTTAAAAAAATATTTTTTGAAGGACTATCTCAGGCGTGGAGTTTGTAAAATATATCTTTTGAAGAACTGTCTGATGCTCGGATGTTTTAAAATATATATTTTTGAATGACTATCTAAGGAAGTGGTGTTGTAAAATATATCTTTCGAAGGAATATCTAAGTGTGTCAAACGAGACAAGAAGATATGTGCCAACTATAGAGGAATAAGTCTTCTTCCCATTGCATATAATGTGCCATCCAGCGTGCTGTGTGAACGACTGAAGTCAATGATCAATGACATTATTGGACCTACCAATGTAGCTTCAGACCTTCAGACCACCATTGACCAGATTTTCACTCTGCGCCAAATCCTAGAAAAAAAAAACACGAAAAACACATCGTCACATTCCACCTGCTCGTCGACTATAAAGCCGCATTCAACAGCCCTATCCGTTCACAAGTGTTTAAAGCGTTTGGCATTCCTGCAAAATTAATTCGGCTATGCAGGATAACTTTAAATGGTACAAGATCAGCAGTTAAAGTCGGAAATAACCTATCGGAGCTCTTTAATACCGAACGAGGATTCAGACAAGGTGACAAGGTGAGTTTGTGACTTTTTTAACATTCTGCTGGAAATGGTCATGCGAGAGGCAAAGGTGGACAGAATTGACACTCTGTACACCAAACAACACATGTTACTCCCCTACGACGATGACAACGACATAATGGGTCAAACATTGAGAGCGGTAATAGCCACCTTTGAACAAATAGAAAAGGAGTCTGCCAAAGTGGGCCTGGCAGTAAGCGGCGAGAAGACCAAGATGGTATCAACTCGCAAAACGTCCAGTAGACTCGGACCAACTGTGGAACTTGAGAACAACAGCTTCGAGGTAGTCAAAGATTTTATATACCTTGGTACCTTAATAAATAAAACTAATGACATCAGTTTTGAAATTCGGAGAAGGATAGTGTTGGCCAACAGAGGCCACCTCCCGTCAGACCAAACTCACACTCAACAAGACGCTGATACTACCCGTGCTATTATATGGATCTGAAGCATGGGTACTTACGCAAGCTGATGAGGCAGCTTTTGGAGTGTTTGAGAGAAAAATTCTCCGAAAGATCTATGGGCCGATCTGCATTGATGGTGAATATCGCCGTCGAACGCACCATGAGCTATACCAGCTATTCTCGGACATCGGCATTGTTAGACGAATTGAGCTGCAGCAACTAAGTTGGCTAGGTCATGTTGTGAGAATGGATAAAGATGCCCCAACCCAGAAGGCATATAAAAGCTAACTGGCTGATGGTTCACGCAGAAGGGGAAGGCCACGAGTAAGATGGAAAGATCAAGTGGAAGACAACATTACCAAATATGATTTTTCAAACTGGAAAAACTGCGCAAAAAACAGAAGCGCCTGGAAATCTTTTTTAACCTCGGCTTATGGAACGAAAGTTCTGTCACAAGCCAGCTAAAAAAGTATCTAAGGGCGTAGATTTCTTAAGATTTCGTAGATTTCAAAGAACTTTCTAATGCCGTGCAATTTTAAAATATTTTTGTAAAGGACTACCTAGGGGTGCGGATTTTCAAACATAGAACATATAATTTTAATCCGATCAAAAATATATATTCTATGTAGTGTTCCCCACATATACTTCAAGGTGTTACAAACGGAATGACATATTTAATAATTTTTTGGCAACCCTGTTACAAACTTTAAACTTTTGCAAAAAAACCAAAAAGTGACTATTGGCAGTTTTATCTGCGATTTTTGTTATTTCGTTTGTAGGCCTACAATAATGATATCATGTTTGTAAGTGAGTGCGTGTGTGTTAAATGTGTACATATGCCTATCAGGAAATTGGGATATGTTTAAGGTATGGGACCGAGAAAATTTCCCTTGGCTACGTACATAAATAACAATTAACACAAATTCGTTTTTAAACTCGAACACATATTGCTCTTTTTTAGTTGGTGAAAGTTTCGCGTTGAAGTAAAGTGTTTAAAAATTGGTGCCTACATAATTGCATGGTTAATATGAAATTGAATAAGTGGGAGAAGCGTAACGTTCAAAATAAGTAAATTGCAAAATGACAATTCATAAATTTCTATAATGGAGATTTTTACGTATAACTCCAACATCCGAGTATATAAAACAATGTAATTGGTACCTATTTAAAGGTCAACACCACTCCTCTGGGATATACTGTCAATTTCACCGGTTAATGTCTCTTAGAAGTAAATATATTCGCCATAGAATAAAAAATTTGTCATTTTTCACACAAAAGTCTAGGTCCATTTGATACACTAAATATTGACCGATCTTCATCAGAACAGTCATTTGGAAAGCATATTCTCTGGTTAAATCCCCTTCCCCATTGTATTGTAGCCTCTTAACCGATCCGTTGGCATTTGGAAAGCAAAATTCGGGAAGCAATCTTCATCCTAAAAATTATTAAATTATAGCACCCATATAACGATACAATAAATAACTATGTTGTAAGGGCATTATAGCTTCGTGACATTCGACCCTTGGTGGGTACACATATTCTCAGAACTATTCTACATAGCCCCTATAAGAAGGTCTCTCGTCATTTTCGGTATGTCCATGGTCCAACCTGATGTTTAACATCGCTTCCACATAAAGTTACCGTCCCATATTTTTGCTATTTCGCGGATTTTTCCAGCATACTTCACCAAAATGGCTGTAAATTAGCATTTCGTGTTCTTGGATATTAAGAGAAATGTTTCTTTTATAGTTCTGGCTGTTTTATAGTTTTGAATTTTAGAATAAAAACCTGCATTCAGCATTCATCGTCCAGTTCTTCAACCTGATTAGTATTTTATTATCTCAAAGCACAAAAAAAAAACTACCAGCACCCAATATTTTAAGTATCGATTTTTTAAGGAAATTTCACTAAGGTGTTGGCTGATTTCTACGTGTCTCAATAATAAGAACCTAAAGTTTCAAATTACAGTGAACTCGGTAGAAAAACGCACTCAGAACCCCAAAAATACCGAAATATGCGAGAACTGTTATGGCTATCCGAAAAAGTGGATTTACCTTTACAATTTTTATTGGAGAGATTTGGTGACAAATTACAGCGAAATCTGTTGAAAAACGCACAGGTCCCAAAATTCCGAAAAATGGAGGGAACCGCTATGTGGACTTATAATTTGTAACTAAAAAGAACCCAGTGTACCAAATTTCAACGAATTCGGTTGAAAAAAAACACACAAAATACCGACAATGATATGAAGACTATGCTTAAACGTAGACCTAAATAACGCATCTTTGAACGTGAGCTACCTGCAGACAAAACAAACCACCCTATGCAAATTTTCAGCACCCTATCTCAATTTATTCAGAAAGGTCGAAAATGAATATTTTGATAAGTTACAAACGGATGACAAACATAATATATTATCCTCCACGTTATGTGGAGGGTATATAAAGGTACAAATGTACCCGGTTGTTGTTCGAAGGGCTAACAAATCTTTTACATTAATAAAGTAATTGTGTGATAAACACAAATTCACAAATTTTTAACCAGTAAGGAAAGCTCAAAAGTCGGACGGGACCGACTATATGATACCCTTCACCACTTTGGCTGCATACAAGAGATGTTCCTTTAGATAGATTGGTTATAGCATCTTCGGAGGACCATTGAAATAGAAACGGACGAAATTGACTAGGTGAAATACATAGATATTTGAACTAAATATAAAAAACTCATACACATACCAATCTGAAATTTATGAAAAACTGAATGTCAATCATCGAGTAAAATATGTATAAGATCTTTATATAAATTGACGTATTTGTAAGTCGTGGCATCCGTCATTTGGTATTCTGCAACACAGTGCTCTATTCAAAAATGTATCTCGACGAAAAGCTAAATCGGACAGACATTGACAGTATAGGTCACCATTTACATAAAATCTGACGAAATTATATACATCTGAATTGATTCCAACGAAACTTCGCATTCATTAATCTGGACCTAATTCAGTACTCCGTGCAAAATTTTATGTCAATCGGTTCAATATGTACCGATTTCAACAAAACTAGGCATATATCAATTTATACATTATTCAGTACTCTGTACAAAATTTTGATTGAATAGGGACAATATTGGGAGTTTGGTGCATCATTTACATAAAATCGCACGAAACTATATGTGGGAACTATATCTAAATCTGAACCGATTTACTCCAATTTAAATAGGGTTCGTCCTTGGGCCAAATAAGTAACATGGTCCAAATTTCATCCAAATCAGATCATAAATGCGACAGGAAGACATGTATAAATAGACTCAGAAAGTAATTCTATGCATATTTTCAAAAGGAACCATGGGTCTATCTCGATTCCTTTTGTCTCTTACAAACATATGCACAAAGACATAATACCCAGTACCACATAATACCCATAATTAGACCAAGGAACACAATGACGGATGTCGTTACCCTTATATAGGGCTATCGTAAATAGTGGATCAATATTAAAACTGTTTGGTAGAAAAATTTGCAACCCAATGAGAACCCAAAATGTCCATACTTTCCAAAATACGGACATTTTTGAGAGGTACTGTTAAATGGAGGCTATAATAAAAAAATTACAAATATTGAACATATTCAATAGAGAGATTTGATATCTAACGAAAAATCAAAATAGCAAATTGCAGTCAATTCGGTTGAAAATTGGAAAAAAAATTCTAAAATATTGGGGGGAGTGCACTGCTATATGAGGGCTATACAAAAACGTGGATCGATTTATCCTATTTTCAATACCAAACATCCTAGGAATAACAGCAATGCATGCGTAAAAATTTTAACAGACAGACACGCATATATCGGCATATAATTTTATTCTGATCAATAATATATACTTGATGGGTCCTCAAAGACAATAAATCTCTTTTACAGAAAAAATACATTGTAATTAAAACATATTTTTTTAAAATAGTATTAAAATCAAACCCAGTCGAACATTTTTAAAATGTTTTTGAAAACAACCTTAGCTTTTAATTCAAACCGTAGATAGGCGATTTCTTCTGACATCGTAAGGTTTAAGATTTTGGTTCAAAAGCTAGGATCTATTTTAAATTATTAAAAGAATGCTCCCTCATCCCGTGGGATCCATGAATGACAATTATGTATAGAATATGTTAATTAAAATTTCAAATAGCTAAATTTACTGGGTGACAAGCTCACAACATTTCAATGAGAACAAGTAAAGAAAGTAGTAAAATCGGACTGGACCGACTATATGATACCCTCCAGGAAGGAACATACTCATGTCTTTGTGCAACCTATGATAAAATTACTTTCATTCGGGCAGATTTAGACCATGGGATAAATTTATGGAAAACGATTAATAGCAAAATTGATACACGCTATACGGTATGCCGCACTGTTAAAAATTGAATTTCTATCAGACAACTGTTCGAAATACATATGTAAGCTATGGCTGCATCTGCACCAATTTCAACAAAACGCAATAACGTCATTCAAGTCTCAATTTGATACGTTGTGTAAAATTTTGTGTTACTCGGACAAATATTAGGAGTTTGGTGCACCACTTATGTAAAATCGGACCTATATCAAAATTTGGACCGATTTTTCCGAAACTTACCACACATTATTGTAGAATCAATTCAGTACGATATGACAAATTTCGTACAAATTGATATATAGGGACTTTGGTGCACCATTTACATAAAATTCGATTGAAGTATATATGGGAACTATAACTAAATCTGATTTTCACGAAACTTAACACACATCACTCTAGACTTCATTCAGTACGCTATGCCAAATTTGGTGCCAATCCAAGGGCATATAGGGAATTTGGTGCACTATTTACATAAAATCGAACGAAAATATATATGGGAGCTATACCGCAATCTGGACCGATTTTCCCCAAACTTACCACTCATCATTCTAGACTCAATTCATTACGTTATGCCAATTTTCGTGCAAATTGAAGGATATAAAGGGACTTTGCACTTTTTACTTAAAATCGGACGAAAATATATATTTTCATGAAACTTAGCACACATTATTGTAGACCTCAATCATTAGGCTTTACCAAATTTCATTCAAAGCGAAAGATATATAGGGACTTTGGTACACCATTTACCTAAAACGGACGAAAATATATATATTGGAGCTATATCTAAATCTGAACCGATTTTCACGAAACTTAACACACATCATTCTAGACCTAAATCATTAGGCTGTGCCAAATTTCATGCAAATCGAAAGATATATAGGGACTTTGGTACACCATTTACCTTAAATCGGACGAAAATATATCGACGCCTCCGAACAATAGTATGCTAAGACTGAAAAGTGAGTTTTTCAGTAGAAGATCTCAAAGTATGGAAGTTTCATATATCTTACGGGCCATGCTAAGTACAATTTTGCTTATAACTTTGGTTTGGATTGGCCGATGATTACCAAATTTTCAGAGAATATAAATTAAGGACCGTAGTATCTAAAAACGTAAAGAAATTTAAAACATGCTAAGTCGACTTAGCATAGTATGGTTCGGAGGCGTCGATATTGGAGCTATATCTAAATAATAAAATAAAGGAAACTTAACACTCATTATTCTAGACCTAAATCATTAGGCTGTGGTGCATCATTTACATTAAAACAGACGAAACTATATGTGGAAGCTATATCTAAATCTGGACCGATTTTTCCTAATTTCAATCGGGTTCGACTTTGGGTCAAATAAATGAGCTGTGCCAAGTTTCATCCAATTCGAATCAAAAATACGATCTGTACTTTGTTTAAAATTTAACATGGACAGATGGGCAGACGGACGGACGGACATGCTTAAATCGACTCAGAAAGTGATTCTGTACATATTCTCATAAGGAACCATGGGTATATCTCGTTTCCTTTTGCCTGTTACAAACATATGCACAAATACATATTACCCCGTACCACAGTGTGGTGAAGGGTATACAAATCTTAAGCAATTGTTGTTAAATTAATCACAATCTTCAAAATATTTCGAGAATAAACCTTAAATAATAAATACCAATCCCATTATTTCGCTATATAAAAAATATATTACTCATGCTGAAATTCTGTATGTAGTCATAGAAAAACAGCAGCAACAGTAATTCACATACGAGTAACTTTGAAATTGATATACGATATATTAAGAAATTCTATGGATACCTGAAGTTTGTTTGGCGTCGGGTATGTTGCATATGAAATTTAATAAAGAGGTTATATAAAAATTATTACAGACGACCACACACACATTCTCATAATTTTCCTCCCCATGTAATTTATATTTATTATTATTATTTTGTGGTAAAAAGCTTCATTGCCAACAGAGAATTCATTGAAAATTAAATACACGAAATTGGAAAACGGCTGCAAGCCAAATATTTAGAGTATTTTTTTCTTGTTGTTGTGTTCTATAGCCAGGACAACCAAAGCCATAAGGGATAATGGCTTGGGGTTATGGATGGCATCGTTTGACATGTCGAATCTTGTCTATTTGAAAACAGGATTCATATTAATATTCCGAGAAAACAAAACAACCACGAAGAACATAATATCAGAATACTCGACTGTGGTTTCCCAGAATATGAATAAAGAAATAATCAAGAAAACAATGATTATTATTTTGGCCACAAAAAATTAAAACAAGGGGAGTAACAGGTTTTTATTAAAGAGGCTAATAGAATTTAACAAAAAAAAATAATTTTGACAAAAGCAAATTAAATTTGCAAACAAATTAAATTTGCGAAACAAATTTATAATATTTGCAAATATGTTAAATCAAATACAATTTAATATTTCTCAGAATAAAATAAAGTTCATTTGTGTTTTGTTCGTGTTGTTGTTGCGTCGAAACGGTGACAGCACAACATCATTTAATTGGAAAAGTCAACAATGGTCCCAAACCACAAACGATCTGTGGTCCTTTGGTTTCGTGTGACCCGTCCATAACATCTTTCTTTGTTGGTCAACATATAATTGACCAGAACTTTAACCCATTACATTTACAAATGGTAGCCATTATGAGTTGTGTGAGTGTCCTTGTTTGAGTGTGTGTGTAAGTTGGTTAGGGAAGTGCTCCTAGCAACACACAAACCACACTCAAGAAAACGAAGGAAAAATCGTATAAATGTCACGCAATATTTTAACATCATTTCCCATCCCCAATAAGCCACCGAATATGGGGCACAAGTGTATTTCATATCTGTTAGTAGAAACTTTTGTTCGACCTTAAGTTTTGTCAATTCTATGGAAATTTTATTGAGTTAATATAGAAAAAATTTTGAATACGTTGTTATACCCTTCACCACACTGTGGTACAGGGTATTATGTCTTTGTGCATATGTTTGTAACAAGCTAAATTAATCGAGATAGACCCATGGTTCCTTTTGAGAATATGCATAGAATCACTTTCTGAGTCGATTTATGCATGTCCATCCGTCCGTCTGTTGACGTTAAATGGTAAACAAAGTACAGATCGCATTTATGATCCGATTTGGCTGAAATTTGGTACAGCTCATTTATTTGAATTAAGTCTAGAAAGACGTGTACTAAGTTTTGTGAAAATCGGTTCTGATTTAGATATAGCTCTCATATATATTTTCGCCCGATTTTTGGTAAATGGTGCACCAAACAATTTTGGTTAGCGTACGGAATTAAGTCTATAATAATGTGTGCTAAGTTTCGTAAAAATCGGTTAAGATTTAGATATAGCTCCCGTATATAGTTTCGCCCGATTTTAGGTATATGGTGCACCAAAGTCCCTGAAAATCTTTCGAGTTGCACGAATTTTGGCATAGCGTACTGACTAAAGTACTGAAAGCTATCATTAAAACCAGTGGAGCAGTATCATTAAAACCAGTGGAGCAGTATAGTCGGACGGGGCCTACCATGTGATACCCTACACAACTACCACGAAAAGTTAACTTTCTACGGTTCTATATTCTGAGAGCGGGCAATATTTCGTGATATTTGCACACTTTTTAGCGATTATAGATCAACAACTCCACTTTCTAAGCCTGGCATATTTTCCAAAATTTTCTTTTCTTGAAGTGAATTTTTACGTCATAAAATAAAATAATTGGTCACTTTAGGCTTTGGTTGATTTGACCCTCGGAATATTGACCGATCATCATCTAAACAGCCGATATAAGTATTTGGTCAGATCCCTTCACTTGTAAAATATGTGATGTTCTGCATATAATAATTGCCTCTAGAGCGATTAGAAAATCTGACCAAAATTTAGTTTTCGGTTCATTGCACCTCCTGAATGAAATCTCAATTTCACCGAAAACTATAAGCGTCGTCCTTGACCATAATCGGAACGTCATGTACAATTTGAAAACGATCAGCGCGACATTTCCGTCCTCTAATGGAGTAATAGTAATACTATGCACAAAAACCCAAACCAAATTACGTATAACTCTCACACCAGAGTACATACAGCCATATAATTGGTATCAATTTGAAGGTCAACAACTCTACTTGGATATACTATCAAATTCTCGGGTATATGGCCTTCAGGAGTAAGTATATACGCCTCAGAATTAATATTTCGTAATTTTTCACACAAAAGTCAATCTCCGTTTGACCCGCTAAATAATGACCGATCTTTATCAAAACAGGCATGCTTATTCTTTGGCCCGATTCCCTTCTCCATGTAAAATTTCACGATGTTCGGACCATAACTGCCTCTGGAGCGCCAAGAAAAACCGACAAAAACTAAGTATTTGGTCTATTTTATCCTCTAAATATTAACCGATCTTTACCAAAAACAATAGGGGTCTTCTTTGGTCAGAACCCATCCTACATGCACAACTTCGCGAAGATTAGACCATAACTGTGGCCTGTATCATGTTTACAAATTATAATGGAGAGACTGACGGACGGACGGACACACATGTCTAGATCGACTCAGCTAATCGAGATATAACGATCGGTATACTTAAAGGCAGGTCTAGGACCAATATTTCGCGGCGTTACAAACTTTTGGGACTGCACAAAGCTATAATACCCTGACAACATACTTGTGTAGGGTATAATTACTGTTGAAAGGTAAAATTGAGGACGTTTTGAAAAGTTGAAAAATAAAAAATATTACTAAATTTGGTACAATTTGAATGGTGGTTAACGGATGGAGCTGGAATCTTCAAATTTAGACTGATCATTATTATTGGAGTGCATGACTGATGTAGTTTTGGAAATTCGAACTTATGGGTCGAAATAAATTTGGTATAATTTGGACATTTGTGAACGGGTAGAATTCACTGTTGTTTGTATGTAAATGCCATTTTAAAGGTAACTTCATAATGCCTCTCTCATAGAAGTCCCTTTCTCTATTTTCAAAAAAACTCTAGTAGTCGATTTACAAATCCACTTAGATATGTTTATCAATAAGGAAAATTTGCAATGCAAGAAAAATATGATAATCGCTTGGTGCCAAGTCCGGACGGTATGGCGGATGCATCAAAACTTCCCAACCAAGCTCCCGAAGTTTCTGGTGTGTTCCTGTAGATGTGTGTGGCCTAGCGTTGTCCTGGTGGAACATGACACCTCTCCTGTTGGCCAATTCTGGCCGTTTCTGGTCTATTGCTATCTTCAAACGGTCCAGTTGTTGACAATACGGATCAGATAAGAATTTGGCGTTGGGCCATATGCAACCAACTTAATCACATAATCCCCTTCCGGTCCCACCCAGCAGAACCTTCCTGGCCGTTAGTCCTGGTTTGACCACCGTTTGAGGTGCTTAACCACTGTTCGACAGGTTTATCGTATGTGATCCATTTTTCATCTCCAGTCACCATTCGTTTAAGAAATGGGTCTATCTCATTCCCTTTGGCCAAGGCTTCGCAGATGGAAATTCGATCCATCCTATTTTCCTGTTAATTGGTGTGGCACCCAAACATCGAGCTTTTATTTGAATCCAGCTTTGTGTAAATGGTTTTAAACAGTTTTATGGTACATTTTTAGCTCCTGGACGATATTACGACTGCTAACCTGCCGGTCAACTTCGATCATTTCTCCGATGTTATCGACATTTCCGATAATGTATTTTATTTTCCCAAACTAATACTACGGCAAATGTAGGTATCAGTTAACTGTTTACTTTATATACAAATTATTGCTAATGTTGTAGCAACTTTTTAATTTATATCTTTAAATATATATCATAGTGCTTAGAATCAACATATATCTTAATATATACATAATTTGAAATATGTAAACTTATTGTAATAATATTTTCATTAGCAATTCTTATTAATATATTGAGAACCTATTTCTTGCCCACACTATTCAGCCGCTCCATAAAAATTCTAAAGGATATATAATTTAAATTTCAATTTATTTTCCTAATTGAAAATGCTTTCGCATTTTACATTTTAAGCCCTTTTGAAATTTTGCAGACAGCTGACCGTAAAACGTTTAACGGAGATGGAGAGAAAATAACAATAATAGCATCACAAATCATTCCATCGGTGATTTTTTAAACAATGCCACAATTTAAATGACCCTAAACAAAAACATATTGAATGAATAATTAAAATCATAAAATGTTTATGTGATTTTTTCGACATCATCATCAGCAGCAGCAGTAGCAACAACAACAACGACAAAAAACATCATTGCTGCCACAATCGAATTGAATTGAGTGAATGAATGAATTCATTTATTTCCTTCGTTTACAGGATCTCTTTCAATAATTCATAAGAAGTCCTTTTGTTGTGAACAAATGAATATTGAATGAATATTATTAACTTTACTTCTTCTGTGCAAAAAAAAAACACTTCTCCCTCACTCCTCCCAAATCATTGTCTGTCAAACGAAACGCCCAAAGCTATTCAATGTCACACTCTACTCTACTCACCCACTCTTTCTTTCACCCTATACAATTGAAAGGAAAATTGCCGGCAACAAAAGGGTGAGAAAGCAAGTGTGATAAGGCCTCGTCGAAAAATATTAAATAAAAAGATTATATGAATTTATGTTGGAGATTTTAATTGAAATTTGTGGGAGTAACATTGAATTGCTACTTTTGTATTTCAATTAGTTACATTGGCCCCAAATATCCGGATAATGTCCTAATATTCGTCGAATAATTCGTAATATTTTTTGTCAATATCCCAAAAAATATTTTTTCCTGTTATGGATCGCCCTTGTTTCCGTCCCTGCCATATACAATTATCCAATTATGTTAGTGTAAATGTGTACGTCTGAATTTCAATATACCTTCTGCCATTGTTTGCTTGGCATAATACGACAAAAAGGGGTACGACAGGGAAGCAAATGAATGAAGGAGGAATCTCAACCAAATGGCAATGTCAGCATCTGACAATTGAATAGATTCTTAAGTATTGATGGTCCGTCCATTCAACACTTGTCAGAAACAAATGAAATACATAATTGAATGCATTTGTTTGGCCGCAATTAAATTTGCACAATCATAGGAAACTTTTAATACGGAAATTCAACCCCTTCCCGAAGGGAAATTGAAATTAATTTTAAGGCGGTATGAAATGATGACTTTGACCGGAGGACGAAGACAACGAAGACTGATTAAAAATGTATGTTGACAAATTCAATTCATCAGCAATGTTTTACTCAATGAAGAGGCTTTGGCGATATTAAGAATATTTTTCCAAAGATTTTTAAAATAATATTTTTGTGTTATGTTTTTTGTAATGTTTTTTTAAAGACCAACATAAGCGTGGCTTTTTAAAATAATATTTTTATAATGACTAGAGGAAGCATCAATTTTTAAAAGAATAAAGGACTAGAGGAAGCCTAGATTTTTAAAAGAATATTTTTTCAAGGACCAACATAAGCGTGGATTTTTAAAAGAATATTGTTGCAAGGATCAACATAAGCGTAGCTTTTTAGAAAAATATTTGTTCAGGAACCAACATGAGCGTAGATTTTTAGAAGAATATTTTTTCAGGGCAACGTGGATTTTTAGATGAATATTTTTCAGAGCCAACGTGGATTTTGTAAAGAATAGTTTTTTGAAGGACTAACATAAGCGTGGATTTTTATACTCTTCACCACACTGTGGTACACGGTATTATGTCTTTGTGCATATGTTTGTAACAGTCAGAAGGAAACGAGATAGACACATGGTTCCTTTTGAGAATATGCATAGAATCACTTTCTATTATACATGTCCGTCCGCCCGTTTGTCCGTCTGTCTGTCGGTCCATGTTAAATTGTAAAAAAAAGTACAGGTCGCATTTATGATCCAAATTGGATGAAAGTTGGCATAGGTCACTTATTAGGCCCAAGGACCCTATTGATGTGTGATGTGTGCTAAATTTCGTGAAAATCGGTTCAGATTTGGATATAGCTCCCATATATAGTTTCGTGCGATTTTATGTAAATGGGGCACCAAAACTCCAAAATATGGAAATCTGCACAAAATTTTGCAGAACGTACTGAAGTTACTGTAACTGTGGAAAGTTTCATTGATATCTGTTCAGATTTGGATATAGCTCCCATATATAGTTTCTTCCGGTTTTCAGTAAAAGGGGCAACAAAGCTCCATAAGATGGCCGACTGGCACAAAATGTTTTCAGAACGTTCTGAAGTTAGTATAAACTACGGTGTGGAAAGTTTCGCTGAATTCGGTTCAGATTTAGATATATCTTCCATATATAGTTTCGTCCGATTTTTAGTACATGGGTCACCAAAACTCCAAAATATGGCCGATTGGCACAAAATTTTGCAGAACGTACTGAAGTTACTGTAACTGTGAAAAGTTGCGCTGATATCTGTTCAGATTTAGATATAGCTCCCATATATAGTTTCGTCCGATTGTCAGTTAATGGTCCACCACAGCTCCAAAATATCCCCGATTGGCACAACATTTTGCACAGGCTCTAACACAAGGCGTGGATTTTTTAAATAATTTTTCGACAGGCTCTACACAAGGCGTGGATTTTTTAAATAATTTTTCGACAGGCTTTACACAAGGCGTGGATTTTTTAAATAATTTTTCGACAGGCTCTACACCAGGCGTGGATTTTTTAAATAATTTTTCGACAGGCTCTACACAAGGCGTGGATTTTTTAAATAATTTTTCGACAGGCTCTACACAAGGCGTGGATTTTTTAAATAATTTTTCGACAGGCTCTACACAAGGCGTGGATTTTTTAAATAATTTTTCGACAGGCTCTACACAAGGCGTGGATTTTTTAAATAATTTTTCGACAGGCTCTACACAAGGCGTGGATTTTTTAAATAATTTTTCGACAGGCTCTACACAAGGCGTGGATTTTTTAAATAATTTTTCGACAGGCTCTACACAAGGCGTGGATTTTTTAAATAATTTTTCGACAGGCTCTACACAAGGCGTGGATTTTTTAAATAATTTTTCGACAGGCTCTACACAAGGCGTGGATTTTTTAAATAATTTTTCGACAGGCTCTACACAAGGCGTGGATTTTTTAAATAATTTTTCGACAGGCTCTACACAAGGCGTGGATTTTTTAAATAATTTTTCGACAGGCTCTACACAAGGCGTGGATTTTTTAAATAATTTTTCGACAGGCTCTACACAAGGCGTGGATTTTTTAAATAATTTTTCGACAGGCTCTACACAAGGCGTGGATTTTTTAAATAATTTTTCGACAGGCTCTACACAAGGCGTGGATTTTTTAAATAATTTTTCGACAGGCTCTACACAAGGCGTGGATTTTTTAAATAATTTTTCGACAGGCTCTACACAAGGCGTGGATTTTTTAAATAATTTTTCGACAGGCTCTACACAAGGCGTGGATTTTTTAAATAATTTTTCGACAGGCTCTACACAAGGCGTGGATTTTTTAAATAATTTTTCGACAGGCTCTACACAAGGCGTGGATTTTTTAAATAATTTTTCGACAGGCTCTACACAAGGCGTGGATTTTTTAAATAATTTTTCGACAGGCTCTACACAAGGCGTGGATTTTTTAAATAATTTTTCGACAGGCGTGGATTTTTTAAATAATTTTTCGACAGGCGTGGATTTTTTAAATAATTTTTCGAAAGGCTCTACACAAGGCGTGGATTTTTTAAATAATTTTTCGACAGGCGTGGATTTTTTAAATAATTTTTCGACAGGCGTGGATTTTTTTAACAATTTTTCGACAGGCGTGGATTTTTCTAACAATTTTTCGACAGGCGTGGATTTTTTTAACAATTTTTCGACAGGCGTGGATTTTTTAAATAATTTTTCTTATGAATTAGTCCTCATGGGATTTAAACGTGCATAAACCAAATCCACAGCAAACGATACATCCAAAATTAATTCATTCATGCATTCGCTTGTTCATTTCAGCTTATTTTATTTATAAATTTGCGGGAAAGCACAACAGTGGCAGGTGGAATTTATCAATGACAGTTGACCACAAATGCGAAGTCTACCTCAGTGGTTGGTTTGCTGGCTGGTTGGTTGGACTTGGTTGTTGTCGTTACTGTTGTTATTCACATTGTTGTTATCGTTGTTGTTGTCGTCGTCGTTGCTTCTGCTATTGTTATTGTTGAAACCGATCTCATGCATACATTCATTTCTAAAACCGCACTGATTTTCCAATTTACCATGAAGACGCATTGTTCATACAATATCCGTTTGTTTTCCAAAAGGATTTTAGTAGCGTAGCCACAAAATACGAACGATAACATTAGATTGTATCGGTAGACTTGTTAAATTTGATTATGATTATTAGGGTAGGCATTTTGAAATGTGATGTTCTGTATCCTGAAAAGAAAAGAAATAAATGGTTGGATTTAGTAAACAATTTTGATCTAAGATAAGTACGATGAATCGTAATTCGTCTATAAAGTCAGTTAAAAAGTATTAAAAATTAAGAGATGAAAATAATTATACTGTAAGGCACCTTATGGACCGATCGTACTAATTTTTTACTCAGTTCCGGATCTGGAAAATCAGTTGATTTTTTGTTTTACAAGTTGCTTTATAAACTAGTATTACGACTCCAACACAATTAATTTTTACCTAAGGAAAGGGTATTTGGGTCTTGGCATTATATAAATATATTATATTGTCCTTTGCACCAATTGTACACTTTTAATGACTTAACCCTTAAAAAACAAAAATGATGACATTTTGTGCAACAGACCGTTTTTCGTGTAGTCAAATAATTAATTTTTGATGTGTGATTTCGTAAGTGTTATCCGAATCCCTTAGTTCTACCCAAGATGGGGAGGCAAAATTACATATGGTTCGTTGAGCAAATGTGAAACACTTTACCACATGTCATGTGGAGATGAGGTCACTGCATATGTAATACGAGGGACATACAATCCCGAGGACAATGCGAAGCGTGGCATTTTATACCCTACACAACTATGTTGTCAGGGTATTATAGCTTTGTGCAGCCCCAAAAGTTTGTAACGCCCCGAAATATTGGTCCTAGACCTACCTTTAAGTATACCGATCATATATCGACTAGCTGAGTCGATCTAGACATGTGTGTCCGTCCGTCCGTCTGTCCATTATAATTTGTAAACACGATACAGGCCACAGTTTTGGACTAATCTTCACGAAATTTTGCATGTAGAATCGGTCCTGGCCAATGAAGACCCCTATTTATACCCTTCACCACACTGTGGTACAGGGTATTATGCCTTTGTGCATATGTTTGTAACATGCAAAAGGAAACGAGATGGACACATGGTTCCTTTTGAGAATATGCATAGAATCACTTTTTAAGTCGATTTATGCATGTCCGTCCGTCCGTCCGTCTGTCCATGTTAAATTGTAAACAAGGTACAGGTCGCATTTATGATCCGAATTGGATGAAATTTGGCATATTTCACTTATTTGGCCTAAAGACGAACCCTATTGAAATTGGGAAAAATCGGTTCAGATTTAGATATAGCTCCCATATATATTTTTATCCGATTTCATGTAAATATTGTACCAAAGTCCCTATATATCTTTCGATTTGCACAAAATTTGGCACAGCGTAATGAATTAGGTCTAGAATGATGTGTGTTAAGTTTCCTGAAAATCGGTCTAGATTTAGATATAGCTCCCATATATATAGTCGTCCGATTTAAGGTAAATGGTGTACCAAAGTCCCTAGATATATTTTGATTTGTCCAAAATTTGGCATAACGTAATGAATTAGGTCTAGAATGATGTATGTTAAGTTTCCTGAAAATCGATCCTGATTTAGATATAGCTCCCATATATATAGTCGTCCGATTTAATGTAAATGATGTGTGCTAAGTTTCGTGAGTTTCAAATTTTGATAAAGCTCCCATAAATATTTTATTACGATTTGATGTAAATGGGGCACCAAAAACCCAAAACCATGAGGATCTAGGTATGGTTAAGGACAACGCCTATAATATTCAGCGATGATCAGATAATTATATTGGGATGAAGTGGACCGAAAACTTAATTTTTTTGTGTTTTTTTTTTCGAGTCGATCTTTTGGCCACAATTGAAAGCCGAACATCACCACACAACCCACGGAGAAAGGAAACTGGACAAGTAATTATTAGGCTGTACCGAATATAAGTAACATTTGTTGAGCTTTAATATCCAATATCGCGAAATATTGCCCAAGCTCAGAATATATACAGTTAATTTTTCGTGGAAGTTATGTAGGGTATCATATCGTCGGCCCCGTCCGACTATACTGCTCCGCTCGCTTTTTTAAATAATGTTTTTTTCAAGGACTGTGAAAGGCGTGGAGTTTTAAAGAATTTTTCAAGGACTCTGAGAGGCGTGGATTTTTTAAAGAATGTTTTTGCAAGGAATGTGAGATGAGGAATTTTAAGGAATATTTTTATCAAGGTCTATCGCAGGGTTGGACTTATTAAGGACTCATTTCAAGGACTACGAGAAGCCTGGATTGTTCTAAGAATATTTTTTCCAGGACTACGAGAGGCGTGGATTGTTCTAAGAATATTTTTTCAATGTCTATCGCAGGGGTGGACTTATTAAGAAATATTTTTTCAAAGAAATATCGCAGTGGTGGACCTTTAAAGGAATATTTTTTCAAGGACTGTGAGAGGCGTGGATTGTTTTAAAAGATCAAAAAAATCGGACATATCATTTTAAAATGTATGAAAAATTGCATATCGATCGAACAGCCTATTAGGTTGTGGAAAAGGAAATCCATTGTTTTTATATGAACTATATGACTTTGTACGATTTGTTGCCATTTTAAAAATTACTTCGTAATGCATCTCTCATAGAAGACTTGCTCTCTATTTGCAAAAAACTCTAGTAGTCGATTTTCACAGATACCAATTTTTATACCCTTCACCACACTGTGGTACAGGGTATTATGTCTTTGTGCATATGTTGGTAACAGGCAAAAGGAAACGAGATAGACACATGGTTCCTTTTGAGAATATGCATAGAATCACTTTTTAAGTCGATTTATGCATGTCCGTCTGTCCGTCCGTCCATGTATTTTTGTTAACAAAGTACAGGTCGCATTTGTGATGCGATTTGGATGAAATTTGGCACAGTTCACTTATTTGGCCCAAGGACGAACCCTATTGAAATTAGGAAAAATCGGTTCAGATTTAGATATAGCTCCCATATATATTTTCGTCCGATTTTATGTTAATGGTGCAACAAAGTCGCTATATATTCTTCATTTCATGTTAATGGTCCTTCACAAATGCGACGTCTGTTAGGATTCCATCTGTTGAATATACCCAAAGTGGTGAAGGGTATCATATAGTCGGCCCCGTCGGACTTTACTACTTTCCTTACTGTTTTATAATTAAAGAAATTTTGCAATGCAAGAAAAAGACGATAATTGCTTGGCATGAGAGTCCGGACTGCATTAAGTTTTAATGCAGGATCCATTTTTAGCTCCTGGGAGATGTTACGATTGCTAATATGCCCGCCAACTTCAATCATTTCTCGATTTTATCGAAATTTTCGACGACCGTCCTAATGGATTTTTCCCAACCTAATATATATCGAAGCTATATCTAAACGTGGTACTCTCTGCAATATTCCATGCAACGCGAACAAACACAGGCTACTCGGTGCACCATTTGCATGAAATTGGTCGAACATATATGTGGGAGCTGTATCTAAACCTGAAGCGATTTCAACAAAACTTCATAGACATTAAGTTGGACTTGTTTCCATACACTGCGCAAAATTACATCTTAATCGGACAAATATTGGGAGTTTATTGCACCATTTAGATATACTACTAAATCTAAACATAATTCCTCCAATTTCATCAGGTTTCGTCCTGGAGCCAAGTAATTGACTTGTGTCAAATTTCATTCAAATCGGAACCATGTGTCTATCTCGTTTCCTTTTGCCTGATACAAATATATACAAAAAGACATATTACCCTGTACCACATGTTAAAAAATGGATTGATATCGAAAAGTGGAAGTACAATATAAATATATGCGTCCTCCACAAACACTCATTAGAATATTGTGTCATTTTTACCTTCATGTTGTCATTCAAATCTAAATCACAACATTCTGCTCATGATTGGTTGCATTCAACGTAGACTTACTTAACACCTCATTCTTTCTATACACATATTCATTTGCTGTCTTCATGGCATTCATTCATACATTTATTCTTACCTAATCATAGTAAGATACCTTACATATGTACATGCATACATAAAGACGCATCTAAGTGGCATTCTGTACTGAATTTTTGTAAAAATGCGATTTTCATTTGGCAAAAAGAAACAGAGAAAAACAAAGCGTTATATTTTTAATTGCTGGAACGTGCCATAAGTAGATATTTCTAGGCACTGAAATAGATCTTATGCTCGGATGTGGGTGTGTGTGTGTGTCGGTTTGCGTGGCAGGTTTGTTTTTAATGAGAAGTGCAATAAATGATATGAACATAAATTCATATATACACACACATACACCTACACCTATACTCTTCACATAGACATTAAGCATGAAACACTTAACCATAAACCAAAAAAGTCACGTTTCTTTCCCCAAAAGTATGTAATAATAATTTCATTTGATGAATACGAATGTGTTGTGCAGTGCATGTGAGATGCAGTCAACCTGATGACTGGCAGTCGGCATGGCAGTCAGTCAGCCAGTCAATCATCATCTAAGGAAACTAAGGTTATTTCCTTGCTGTGGTTTATTAAAGATACACACAAACACACTTACCATCACACTCCCAATTTTGCCAATGGCATTTCCAAATGGTAATGTAAAATAATACACACAATATTTTTAATTATTTCCAACTTAAGCATTAATAACTACACATGACACTTCGTATGTCAATATATGTGTATTAAGGTACACAATTTTGTTAACTCATGAATATAACTAAAAATTTTAATATAAGATTTCAAACATTGTTTCTAAAACAATATGAAAAAAAATCGGGCTCATGGTATGGGGTGGGAAATTCCATTTTTGGAAAAAAGATAAAAGAATTCCAAATTCAGAATAAGTAATTCCCAATAATTCAATATCCAGTTAACTGTTAAACAAACAATTTATTGGCATGTTAGCAGTGGTAACATCGCCCAGGAGTTTAAAAATCGACCATAAAGCTTGTTTAAACCATTTAAAATTGACCAGAAACGGCCAGAATTGGCCAACAGGAGAGGAGTCGTTTTCCACCAGGACAACGCTAGGCCACACACATCTACAGTCACTCGCCCAAAACTTTGGGAGGTTGGTTGGGAAGTTTTAATGCATCCGACATACAGTCCGGACTTGGCACCAAGCCATTATCGTCTTTTTCTTGCATTGCAAACTTTTTTTAATGATTAAAACTCTGGTGAAAATCGACTACAAGGGTGTTTTTGCAAATAGAGAAAGAGGCATTATGAAGTTACCTTTGAAATGTCAACAAATCATACAATAAAACTGTGCATATTTAACCCAAACAGGACATTATGAAGCATGTTAAATAAAGTCCTATAGTACATACAAAAACTAGTAAGGAAAGTAGTAGAGTCGGACTGGGCCGACTATATGATACCCTTCACCACTTTGGGCATATTCTACATATTTCTTTTAACAGACGTCGCCTTTTCGAAACTGAACCAACTCGACTATGTAATATTTATGTCTTTCTGGAACCTATGGTAAATTTCATTTCATTTGGGCAAGTTTGGAGTCGTTTGCATACAATGAGACAAATTTATGTAAATCGATTTAGAGCAAACTTCATACACGCTATTCGATAGGTCGAACTATTCAAAATTTAATCTCAATTAGACACCCGTCTGAACAAATTACCAATTTCAAAAAAACGCAATAACTTCATTTTAATCTCAATACATATGGGAGCTACATATGTCTAAATCTGAACCGACTTCAACGAAACCTGCCAGAGATTAATTTATATTAACTTCAGTAAATTGTACACAATTGTGTACCAATCGGACAAACTTTGGGTCTTTAGTGCACAATTTACATTAAATCGGAAGAAAATACGTATGGGATCTATACCTAAATTTTAACCGATTATCACGAAACTTTATATAGACTTAATTCAGTACACTATGCAAAATTTCGTGCATATCGAAAGATATATAGGGAATTTGGTACACCATTTACATTAAAACGGATGAAAATATATATGGGAGGTATATCCGAATTTCAGGTAACTTTACACACATCATTCTAGACTCAATGCAGTACACTATGCCAAATTTCTTGCAAATCGAAAGATATATAGGGACTTTGGTACACCATTTACAATAAATCGGACGAAAATATATGTGGGAGCTATATCTAAATCGGAACCGGTTTTTCCCAATTTCGTCCTTGGGTCAAATATATGAGCTGTGACAAATTCCATCCAAATCGGATTATAAATGCGACCTGTACATTGTTTACAATTTAACAGGGACAGACGGACGACTCAATAGACTCAGAAAGTGATTCTATGCATATTATCAAAACGAACAATGGGTCTATCTCCTTTCCTTTTCCCTGTTACAAACATATGCACAGATACATAATTTCTTTTCCACCAACCTAATATATTTTTGATCAGAATAAAATTCTATGCCGATTTACGCATGTCCGTCTGTCTGTTGAAATCAGACGGAGATCGCTATCTATACTAATAAAAGAGTAAAGTGATTGACTGACTGACTGATTTAACCAGAATCTTGAAATTTTGGGTTAGGGTCACTCTTGGTCCAAATGTGACAGATAAGTCTCGTTTTTGGAAATTCGTACTACAACGATGCGAAAAGTACTAAATGTGATACCATTTGTATTTGGCGAACCGGTGGAGCTAGAACTCTGAAATTTGGTTTGGTGGTCGTTGATGGAGTGTAGGATAGATGTACCAAGGGGAAATTCGAACTATAACTATCCGAAAAGTACGAAAATGTACTAAATTTGGTACAATTATGTAGCATGTGAATGGATTGAGCTAAAAACTTGAAATTTAGAATGCAAATTAAGGTTGAGAAGTAGTGTCGATATGAGGAGAGTTGGGAAAGCGTATACTCATGTGTACAAAAAGTACTATATGTGTACAAAAAGTACAAATCGAGCTGGAATCCTGAAAATTGAAAGTAACATTACCGTCGGAGTGTAGGATTGGGATATGTATGTAGTTTTGGAATTTTTTTACTTTTGTGTACGAAAAGTAAAATAATCGTACTATAATTGGTACAATTTGGATTTGGGTGAACCGATAGAGCTGGAATAATGAAATTTGGAGTTAGGATCATTGTAGGGATGTAAGATTAGGGATTCAGTTTTTAGCATACTGTGTGCTAAATTTGGTACAATTTGAATTGTGCACCAATAGAGTTGGAATCCTATAACTTGAATTAAGTATCAGTGTGGGGGTGTAGGATTGGGGTATGTAGCAAGTTTTGGAATTTGTACTACTGTGTACTAAATTTGGTACAATTAGAATTGTGCGTGGACCGATAGAGTTGGAATCCTTAAAGTTGGATTTAGTATCACTATGAGGGTGTAGGTTTGTGGTAAGAAGAAGGTTTTAGAAATTCGTACTGCAGTGTACTAAATTTGGTAAAATATAAATTGTGGGTGAAACGATAGAGTTGGAATCCTGAAAATATATATATATATATATATGGGGGGTAGGTATATATAAGAGGTTTTGGAAATTCATACTAATGTGCACTAAATTTGGTACAATTTGAATTGTGGGTGAACCTATGGAGTTGGAGTCCTGAAACTTGCATTTAGAATCACTGTCGGGGTGTAGGTTTGGGTTAAGTAGGAAGTTTTGGAAATGTTACTTCTAAATTCGGTACAATTTCAAATGTGGGTGAATTAGTAGAGTTGGAATCCTGATATTTGAATTTGGAATCATTGTAGAGGTGTGGGATCGGGGTATGCAGGAAGTTTTGTTAGATGGTTGAGGAGGGTACTTATGGAAATAATGTGTGCTAAATGGAAAATTTTATTAAATTTGGAGTTGGGTGAACCTTTAGAGCTCGAATCATGAAATTTGGTACTAAATGGTACTCAAATTTAATTAATGGTCGATATTAATGTGTGGATTGTGTTTTCTGACATATGCAGTTATCTCTAATAATAAAATAATATGTTAATAATAAATTTTTAAATATTTCCTACATTCGCTAACGAAGTTGCGAACATATGCTAGTATTTAAGATAAAGCTCTGAAATTTTACACAAGCATTGCTAAATTATTTGGTATTTCATATATCGGTCCACGTTTTGGTATAGCCCCCATATAACGGTACCCCCCAATGTTCCGTATTTTGGACACGTTTTCTAACCGAAATGGTTGTAATCTCATTGAATAAAACATATCAGTACCAAAAATTATTAACATGTTAATTAACATACCCGTACCAAAAAGTTTTAATATTGGCCAGTTTCAGGATAGTCCCCATATAACGGTATCAAATTGGCTCTAATTTGGTATTTTGGTATTTAAAGATACCAAAAAAAAATTTCTCAGACCATAATTTGACCACTGCCGAATTATGGGCTCTTAATTTATTCGCCAAGTCTTCATCCCTAAAAGTAATTTTACACAAACCAAAATCTTGTTGAACAGTGTAATTTGATATTTCATTTCTGGTATGTAAATATTTTATGAATTGATTGAATTTTACTTATCAATTGTTTCTTCTTTTAGTTTTCCTATATTAATTACATTCATAAAAATATTATATTTACCGCACAAAATGATTATAAGCATCTTATAAATTCCAAAAATGGCGGATCTTAATATTTATTTGTAAGAAAAAAAAAACATTCCAATATTTCTACCACCAATGAAATATGCTAAATTTCATTTTTATTGCAAATATTTTCACTAAATAACATTTTGGCCAACAAGCATACCTTTCGTTTACACCTGTACATGGAAATATGTGTGCGTGTGTGTGGTCATGCTATTTCGGTTGGAAAACAATTTCGGTATGTTCGAAAAATGTTGAAATTTCAGCAATTGGTTTTTAACTGCGAGTTATTTTAGGAATTCATTTCAATTTAATTAATTAGAATTATTTTTTAATTTAAATATATTGCCGTGAATACCACCCACACAACTGCACGTGGAAACTTGTCTTCAATACACAGACAAAAAATCTAATTGATTAATAGCAAATTAACGACATAGAAAAGTTGTGGTTGGGCAGATTTGTAAATCACTAATTTATAAAATAGTATTTCAATAGTTCGAAACAAAAATTAACTTTAAACAATCAATCAATTGTTTGTTTTCTAACAACCTATTTCACTAATATTAGATTCCATCGTGTTGGAGTGCATTACACTTTTCTACATTTTCGGGATCTTGGTTGAAAATATACCCAATATACCCTATATCAATTATTGGTATTCGTTGAATATTTCTCTTCGTGTATTTAATGTATTTAAATTCAATTGTATTTGAACGTCAACAACACACAGACACCTGCACAACTACATACTTCTTCTGTTCGAACATTTGGAACAGCACACGCGGAGTGCCTACCACACTTCACACATTACTAAATTTCATCGACTATTTCTTCGCATTAAGTTTTAAAGTAGCCACAAAACTGGAACAATTTAATTGTATGCTACCGGTACTTGTTGTAGACGTGTTGGTTGTAGGAGTTGCGGCATTTCCGTCAGAAAAAAAGCAGAGCAAAATGAATGTCCATTCAATTGTGTTGAACACAGTGTTTAGCCATCAATACAGTAGCTTGCTTAAAGAGTGGGAAATTAAAGTAATATACAAAAAATATTAAGTCTTGAAGGCATTTCAATTTTGAGACCTCCTACTAACAACACCGACTACCAGTACTGATAGTCCTTCTAAAATTAAAAAGAACAAGTAAATATGTCGTTATGCTCGGGTGGGACGAACTTTTGATACCATCCACCAGGTGGAGGTCGGGATCTTTATATGGAGGCTACTGGCAGACCATTTACAAAGGTTTATTTATGAAGATTAACTACCAAATTTCAGACACTCAATTTGGATAAATTAACCTAGGAACTTCAACGTACCGAAAATTAGACGGGACCTTTGTATGGGAGCTAAGCAAAAACACGAAATTGAAACCAGTAAGGAATGTTTAAAAGTCGGACGGGGCTGGGTACATACACGAGATACTTATATGTAAAATATACTGTAAATAGAATAGACATAGCATCATTGGAGGACCATTGAAATGGAATCGGACGAAATTAACTGTATGAAGTACAAAGATATTGGACCTAATTTAAAACAACCATACTGAAATTTATGAAAAATTTAAGGTCAATCATTTGTTTGAAATCGAGCAAAATATATATGGGAGCTATGTATAAATGGACGTTTTTGAGCAACCGAGGCATCCACCATTTGGTATGCTGCAGCACAGTGAGCTATTCATAATTTATTTTGACACAAAATACAATGCACGTCCTTAGCCATAATTGGAATATTTCAAAGCGATCAGCGATGTATTTCCCGTAAATATATATGTATGTATAACTTCCATATCCGAGTACATTCGGATGTGGGAGGTCAACCTCTCTCCTTGCATATAATATCAACTTCTCAGGTCCATGTCTTTCAGGAGTAAATATATACGCCATTTAAAAAAATTTTGTAATATTTCACACAAAAGTGAAGCGCTAAATATTGACCGATCGTTATCAAAACAGGCATACTTAACCATTGTCGTAATCCCCTTCTCCATGTAAAATTTCGCAATATTAGGGTCATAATTGTGGCCTATAGAATGACGAGAAAAACAGGCAAAAATAAAGTTTTTTTGTCCCCTAAATATTAATCGGTCTTTACCAAGCCTGTGGCCTGTAGCGTGTATACAAATTATAATGGACAGGCGGACGGAGAGACACAAATGTCTAGATCAACTCAGCTAGTCGAGATATGGCGATCGGTATATTTAAAGGTGGGTATAAGACCAATATTTCGCGGCGTAATTGTGGCCTATAGAACGACGAGAAAAACAGACAAAAATTCAGTTTTTGGTCCATTTAATCCCCTAAATATTAAGCGATCTTTACCAAGCCTGTAGCGTGTATACAAATTATAATGGACATTCATTAAATATAAGATCATGAATGCGGCCTATACTCACAAAAATACGTGGACGGACAGAAGAAGGAACCATGGTTCCATGGTCCCATCTCGATTCCATTTGCCTGTTACAAACATATGCACAAAGTTATTATTGGTTGGAAAACATGTCCTAAATCCCCAAAATATGGAATATTGGGGGGTACCGTTTTTTGGGGAAACTATACCAAACCTTGGGCCGTTTGAAATACGAAAAATCCTAGGAGTACTAGGAATGTCTGTGCAAAATTTCAAAGCTCCGTCTTAAATATTGCGATCTCTATTGCGGTTTCAACAGACATAAATCGACATAGAATTATTCTGATTAATAATATATGGGCAATATTGCCAATTTTTTAATATTCCATTTTAAAAAAATTAGCTTTTTTGTTTTTGTGGCACATCAATGATTTTTGGTACACATATAGAGAAAAATGTTCTGACTCCGAAACCGTTCGCGATCAAATTTTTTGTTGATGCGCGCAAAAGTTATCGAGGTTTTAATTTTGGGCATAAGAAAAAAATCTTAAAATTACGCCGTTTATTATATTGACCAAAAACGTTGATATATATCTTCCTCCGTAAAATAAGAATTTGAGTATATTATAATAATCACGATATAGTTGCACATATTCGCGAAATATGAGAAAAATAAAAAAATATAGCAGATTACATCAATATTTTCATTATATTAATGACATACACACACCTAAAAATTAATTTAAAAATATCTACATAATCTAAACACCATGATGAATCAAGTGATATCAAAATCACACAAGTCCGTGTAGCGGTTTGTAAATCACAGCGACAACAAAACAAGATATTGAGGAAAAATATTTGTTTTTGGTTCGAAAAAAATGTCATCATATTTATTTTTTTAATTGTATACAAGAAATTTCAGAAAAAAATGTTAGGGTTATTCTGCTATTTTACCCGAATTTCGCCGAAAAAATGACATATATAATAATCACTTTTTGTGTATAAGTATACGCCTTGCGGATTATATCAAGACCCTTCCGATAAATCTTAGAATTCTATAAGTAGGAATAAATCTTTAAATAAAATAATATTACGAAATATACATTTTAAATTGCATGTATATCGCGTAATTCTCAAAATCATTTGATGCGCATGCGGTTTCCAGGAAGTACTGAAGTTTATCTTCCAATCCATATATATTTTGCGAAATTTCATTTGACGGCTAAGATGTGCCGCACGTTACATTGAAGTACCCAAAAAATCGTAAAACGCGAATGATTTCCGAAAACTCCATATGCCATTAACGCGCATCCGATTTCGGTGTGCACCCTAAAAAAATACATCGATCTATACCATTTCAATGTGGTCCATTAAGAACCATGGATGTGCCAGCACAATCTATTTTTGAGATAAATTGCGTACATCTCTCTTTCGGCTGAAGTTTTTAAAGTTCTCTTTTCGAAAAAGATCAAAATCCGTATGATCCACAGAAAATGCAAAAAAATCCGCGATATTTTAAAAAACATTTTTTGCCAAATTTCGTGTTTTTGGAAGGCCAGTTCCCGCCGTTCTAGTAGATGGATTTTCACAAAAAAGATTTTATATCATCCGAAACGTAAAAACCATTTTTGATCGCGGGTACCCATATCATTCAGTTGACAGATCTAAAAATTTGGCCCGAAAAATAGGTTTTTTAGAAATTTGATCGCACAAATTTCGCACCTTCGGATGAGTATTACTCTGAAGCTGTGCATACTACATACACAAAATACATATCAAATTACGCAGATTCGCGACTACAATAATCTTATAATCGATTTTTATAAATTCCTGTTTGCGTATTAAAGTTAGAAGTAAAATTAAAAAAACACTCAAAATCGAGCTTCAAAATGTCAGCATCATTTAAAGGTAGATGCAGTTAAAATTTTGAAAAATGATACATAAGGGGCGTAGTCCCCATTTTGTTGGCTTCTAGTTTTATTTTGACACGAAGACCGTGCAATGAGTGGCTTAGTCACAAATCGATAGAGAACCTAAAAAAACTGGTTCGCCTCAACCTGTTTTTACACATTTTTTTACATTAAAGTAGACACAGCTTCCACCAAAATAAAGTTTGGAGGTCAATATCATGAACAGTTTGCAACGACAGATCAATTAACCCAAAACTATTCACTTTATACCATATAATTAAATAATTCCCGAGTTATAAAGGGGTGAACCTCAGCTTCAGCTATGTTAAAAAATTGGCAATATTGCCCATATATACTTTGTGGGGTCTCCAGCTTATGATGGAAGCTATAAAAATTCAGTATTTAAAAATCCTAAATTCCTTCCAAAATTGTCCTTAAAACGTCGCTACAAAAAGTGTCCTTTAAATTCCACGGTCACACTGACAGCAGAATAGTACTTCAAAGAATATCATAAAAATCCTCACTTGCAAACAAGGATACACGTCCCTCCACCCTCCTTAAAACTCCAAAATTACATCAAGGATAGGCCTTCCCAAAAACAGTCCTTTAAATCTGTGCTTGCATAAATTTTTATCATGATCGCCATTCATAGTTCTGATCATTTATAGATTCTCGCTTACAACAATAATCGACCTTCCAAAAATCTTCAAAAATAATTGACGCTTAATACCTTACTGTTATACCTCAGATAATTCTATTTATAATTAATTATATAAACTTATATTCCTCTCAGTCGTTTTTGCCGATACATATATACCCTCAGCCTATGGCTTGTGGAGGTCTTCGGTATTACACAGAGATTTTATTTTTCGCTTTATATAAGGTATATGTTTTAATTAAAGAGGTTTATGTTGATCAAATCGATTATTAATTTTCCTTTCAGATTTCATCAAGGCTTGGTAAAGATAATAGGTTGTACATGGTTTATTCCAAATCGGACATTCCATTCGCATCGAAATTGAATTTATAAATATTGAAAATGTTTACCCTTTGTGGGAGATGTACCAGAAGGAGTGTACCTAGTGGCACCATCTTCAGACTTGATCTATGCTTGGTGAAGATAATAGGTTGTACAGAATTTGGTTCAAATCTGAATATCCGTTCGCATGACACTACAAAATTTGGTCCATTTTGTGTGAGAAGTAGCGGAAGGAGTGGACCAATATTCCCTATATTCGAACTTGAACTAAATTTGGAAGAAATATTACGATGAGCACAATTTGGAAGAAATCAGTTACTCCCTTCAGACAGACGGACAGTTGTAAATCGACTACAAATTGTCAGAAAAGGAAATGGTTCAAAGAAACATAGTTAGACCCTATGTTTCTTTGAATGCTTCCAATGCTTCTATTTCCAATGCTTCTATTAGGCACAGTTTTACCGTATCAAAGTGTATATACCATCATTAGCTATAAGGCTGGGGATATAAATATGTTCTCCGTCATCTTCGCCACACTGTGTCCTGATTTCGAAGGCGTGCGGATGTTGAATATCTACGCTGAGTGTAATCGCGATGTTCAACTTGCATACAAAGTAGTAAATTTTCATTTAACAAATACCTTTAAAATACTCGAACATTTTTATTCATTTCACTCATACACATGAACATTTCAGATTTCATTCGTTTACATTCAGTTTTTTTTTCGCAGCAAATAATTCAAAGTATTCGTGTATTTAAATTACAATGCTTGAAATAATTTTCTCACATTTTAAAGTCAACCACATATACAAACACATTACTATAAACATACATATTTAATTATAGTAGTCAACTATATTTCAATATATGAACATATGGGAGATATCGTCAATATTATAATTAATATATATTTAACCAGTAAGGAAAGTAGTAAAGTATTTAACCAGTAAGGAAAGTAGTAAAGGGGACCCCCCCATTCTCGGGATCAAAAAATTTCTTGATTTAATTCGATTCTACACTAATTCAACAATGTCTCTACAAAATTTCAAGTGAAAATCTCAAGAACTCTTGAAGATATAGCCGATTTATTGTGTCAGCATCAAGTGACGGCTAAAGGGCTTCTCAAACTTTAAACGCGTTTTTCTCTTTTGCGAATGGCGGGCACGAAATCTCAAAAACTAATAACCCAATCGATTCCAAATTTTTACACGTTTCTCTGTGAGTGTATAGCTATCGTATGAACTAGGATAAAGCCAATCGGTGAAGATCTTCCTTATTTTTTAACTTGGTTTTTGGTCAACAATCGGTGATTTTCCAAAAATATTTTTTTAAGGTCCGCCTTTTTGTTAATTTTAGAGCAAAGTCAATAATCCTAGTTCATACGAGAGCCAGACATGTGCTCTTTCTAACACCGTTGGATGTTCCAGTGATGAGTTATCATGCCCGCCATCAAAAATAAGGACTTTTCTTTAATTACAAAAAACAACAACAAAGCAATAACAAAATTGTTTTGTAAATTATTTTTCTTCTCTTTTAAATCTTCAAATATATATGTGCAAAGTTACAAAACTTAACGAGCATTGGTATTGATTTACCAGCCCATTGAAAATCTTGAAAAATTAAAATCGAGAATGGTTGGGGTTCCCTTAAACAAATATCCAAATCTGAACCAATTTAAACAAAACTTGGCACAAGTTAGATTACTCTAACTTCGGTACGTTGTGCAAGATTTTGTGACAATCGGCGTAACTTTGGGTTTTTGATGCCCCATTTCCATCAAATCGTAATAAAATATTTATGGGAGCTTTATCTAAATTTGAAACTCACGAAACTTAGCACACATCATTCAACTCTTATTTCAGTACGCTATGCAAAATTTCGTGCAAATCGAAAGCTACATAGGGACTTTGGTACACTATTTACATTAAATCGGATGAAAATATATATGGGAGCTATATCTAAATCTGGACCGATTTTCAGGAAACTTAACACACATCATTCTAGACCTAATTCATTACGCTGTGCCAAATTTCGTGCAAATCGAAAGATAAATAGGGACTTTGGTACAACATTTACATTAAATCGGACGACTATATATATGGGAGCTATATCTAAATCCGGACCGATTTTCGGGAAACTTAACACACATCATTCTAGACCTTATTCAGTACGCTATGCCAAATTTCGTGCAAATCGAAGGATATATAGGGACTTTGGTACACCATATACATTAAATCGGACGAAAATATATATGGGAGATATATCTAAATCTGGACCGATTTTCAGGAAACTTAACACACATCATTCTAGACCTAATTCATTACGCTGTGCCAAATTTCGTGCAAATCGAAAGATATATAGGGACTTTGGTACACCATTTACATTAAATCGGACGACTATATATATGGGAGCTATATCTAAATCTGGACCGATTTTCTGGAAACTTAACACACATCATTCTAGACCTTATTCATTACGCTGTGCCAAATTTCGTGCAAATCGAAAGATAAATAGGGACTTTGGTACACCATTTACATTAAATCGGACGACTATATATATGGGAGCTATATCTAAATCTAGACCGATTTTCAAGAAACTTAACACACATCATTCTAGACCTTATTCAGTACGCTGTGCCAAATTTCTTGCAAATCGAAAGATATATAGGGACTTTGGTGCAACATTTACATGAAATCGGATGAAAATATATATGGGAGCTATATCTAAATCTGAACCGATTTTTCCCAATTTCAATAGGGTTAAAATAAGTGACATATGCCAAATTTCATCCAATTCGGATCATAAATGCGACCTGTACTTTGTTTACAATTTAACATGGACAGACGGACGGACGGACATGCATAAATCGACTTAAAAAGTGATTCTATGCATATTCTCAAAAGGAACCATGTGTGCATCTCGTTTCCTTTTGCCTGTTACAAACATATGCACAAAGACATAATACCCTGTACCACAGAGTCGTGAAGGGTATAAAAACGTATAAGGGTCGCAAGGAGTAGTCCAATCTGTCTCATCATTGGACTTGATCTGGGCTTGTTAAAAATGTTATGATGTGTACTTTTTGGATAAAATCAGACACTCCATTCTCTTGGTATTGGATTTATATATATATATATATATTTTTTTTTTTTAATTTTGACACTTTGTGGTGCTGGTATCAGCAGGGGCAGAACGAGGTATCCCACCTTTGGACTTGGCTTTGATTTCGAAATGTTCCAACTTCAAATGCAATCACCCATATGTTTCAATATAAATGGGCGTAACTTTGGTCCTGATAAAGCCAAAGTGGTCGATGAGTGCTTACATTAGTTTAGATGCTTTTGTTATTTTATTTCTTCTGCTAAAAAAAGGGAGTGTGAACCTCCTCCCCCTGTCACAATAATGTGTGTGTGCTCCTTTCTTTGTAATGCAAATGTTATGGCCGCGGAATGGTGTTGGTAATGCTGGTGATTGTTGTTGCCGCTACCATTTGCTTTGGTTGAAATAACAATTGTTTTCGAGTTGAGTCGAATCGACTCCTTTGGTGTACGCAAATCGCGTGTTATTTGTAATTAAATTCACATTTAAATTTATTTAAACTTAAATGTGCATTTACAACATGTTTAAATTGTTCCCTACAATTTGCTACTGTCTTCAGTTTTGATAACCGCAGCGACTTGATTAATGGCCGCAAAACACATACTTTTCTTTTCACAACAACTACAACAACGAAAAAAGTTAAATGTTATTCCATTTCCCGAACCGTATCTACATTTGTTCGCACATTAAAACGGATATATGTACATACGTTTGTTTGAAAGCATATTTACGTGTGTGTGTGCGTGTGTACACACATATATAATTATAAATATTATGTTTTCTTAATTCGCATATACATACATACGTGTATGTATATAATTATGTATGTATATAGCTTGTGTAAACACACACGTGCGAATTGTATTTATGTATTTACACATATGTATGTATATGTACGTGTGCGTGTATATATTTATGAAAATATGTCATGACAACGCTGCAGATGTTTTGTGCCAAATATTACAAAACATTCTGGCTGGCTGTCTTAAAAGTTTTAATATTTAATTCTGTTTTGTGGTTTCAAATGCGCGATATCAGTTCGGTTCGCCATCTTTGTAAGACAATTTAATAATCTAATGTTGTTATTGGAATTAGCAGTAAAGACAAACGCGCTGTTTTTCAACCACAACACAAATATTTAATTCGAAGAATATCAAAATTGAAATTTAATAAAATTCAAAAATGTTGGGGAAAAATGTCACAAAATTTGCTTTTCGATTCAGGTTCAAACCATATTGATGTAGGTAAGAAGGGAGTCTTTCATAGAGGAGATGAAACAGGGAGTCTTTTATAGACGAGATGAATGGCAGGGAGTCTTTCATAGGCGATCTGAAGGGCATGAAGTATTCCATAGACGAGGTGAAGGGCAGGAAGGCTTGCTCTGAGAAGCTGAAACAGGGAGTCTTTTATAGACGAACTGAAGGACATGAAGGCTTCCATAGGCGAAATGAAGGGCATGGAGTATTTCATAGAGGAGCTGAAGTGCAGGGAGTCTTTCACTGAGGAGCTGAAACATTGAGTCTTTTATAGGCGAGCTGAAGGGCATTGTGTCTTTCATAGGCTGAAGGGCAGGGAGTCATTCATAGACGAGCTGAAGGGCAGGAAGGCTTGCTCTGAGAAGCTGAAACAAGGTGCCTTTTATGGACGAACTGAAGGACGGGAAGGATTCCATAGGCGAACTGAAGGCTAGGAAGGCTTCCATAGGCGAACTGAAGGGCATGGAATATTTCATAGAGGAACTGAAGTACAGGGAGTCTTTCACTGAGGAGTTGAAACATTGAGTATTTTATAGATGAGCTGAAGGGCAGAGTGTCTTTCATAGGCGAGCTGAAGGGCAGGGAGTCATTCATAGACGAGTTGAAAGGCAGGGAGGTTTCATAGACGAAGTTAAGAAAAAGGAGCCTTTCACAAAAAGCTGAATCATGGAGTATTTTATAGATGAGGTGAAGAAGGGAGGCTTTTATATACGTGGTGGGAGATTGGGGCCTTTCACAGACTAGCTAAAGGTGGGAGTTCTTATAGACGAGCTAATGAAGTAAGTCTTTCCTAGGCGAACCGAAGAGAAGTTAGTATTTTATAAACGAGCTGAGGTATGGAGTCTTTCATAGATGAGGTGGCAGGCAGGGAGTCTTTCGCAGACTTACATAGATGAACTGAAGGGTAGTGGGTATTTCAAAAGCATGGATAGGCAGTCTTTTATAGACGATCTAAAGTCGATAGTCTTTCATAGAAGAGCTAAGGTAGGGAGTCTTTCATAGACTAGTTAAAGGACGGGTATTTAATGGTATGTTAAGAGTGTTTGTCATAGATGAACTGGGGGAGTATGTCATAGGTAAGGGCATATGTAAAGACGAGCTGAAGACCTGGGAGTCATTATGGACTAGCTGAAGGTTAGGGAGTCGTTATAGACGAAGAGCGGGGAAAGAAATAGGAACTGAAAATACGAGTCTTAGAGCTAAAGACCTGGAAGTTTTTCATAGACGAGTTGAGTCAAGGAATCTTTCATAGACAAGCTGAAACGCATATTCATAGACGAGCAGATGCAAATAGTTTTTTATAGACGAGCTGAGGGTAAGGGAGTTACACATACGTGCGGCTGAAGGGTAAAGAGTCTTTATAGAGAAATTTCTTATAGACGGGTTGAGGCAGGTAATTTTTCATAGACTACCTGAAGGATAGAAATTATCTAAAGACGAACTTAAGGGCAAAAAAAGAGACAGAGGGGATGAAGTGGAGAGTTTTTTCAATAGCTTAATCAGGGAGACAAGACAAACATATTTAAATATATTCTGAAACGACGAACTCAGAACGTAATTGACAGTCACGTCTGTCGTACCACCTTTAATGTCATTCATTATTATTATGATGAATTTATTCGGTATAGGACCAATGTTTCGAAGTGTTACAACTCACCATACATAAAAACCAGTCTGACGGGGCCGACCATATAATACCCTACACAACTTCCACGACAATCTAACTTTGCGTTATTTGCACCCTCTTGACACCCGACTAAAGGTCAACAAATATTACTAATACTCAGTAGACGAGGGATGTACTTGTCCAGATTCTCTTTACCGTAGGTTATGTTGTGATGTTGGGCTTTCAATTGCCTATATATCGACACGAAAAAAAAACAGTGAGCGGAGCAGTATAGTCGGACGGGGCCGACCATACGATACCCTACACAACTTCCACGGAACTCAAACTTTCTGCGGATGTTTATTTTGAGCCTGGGCAATATTTCGTGATATTTGCACCTTAATAATATTCATTACATCCCTTCTAATTACTTGTCCAGATTCCCTTCACCGTGGGTTGTGTTGTGATGTTCGGCTTATAATTGTGGCCTATATATCGACTAAAAAAAGAAAAAAAAAACCAGTGAGCGGAGCAGTATAGTCGGACGGGGCCGACCATACGATACCCTACACAACTACCACGGAACTCAAATTTTCTGCGGATGTTTATTCCGAGCCATGGCAATATTTCGTCATATTGCATCCTCTTGCCCGATTAGAGGTAAACAGCAACTCTTCCTCACACTGACATATTTTCCGAATATTACGAGTATTCAGTACAGCTATTGTCCAGATTCCCTTCACCGTGGGTTGTGTTGTGATGTCCGGCTTTCATTTGTGGTCTATTATCGACTCGAAAATAACACAAAAAATTAAGTTTTCGGTCCACTTCATTCCAAAATTATTATCTGATCATCACCGAAAATTATAGGCGTTGTCCTTTACCATAACTGGAACCTTATGGAACATTTCAAAGCGATCAGCGATATAGTTCCGCGCTCTAGAGTGATAATGGGTTAATAAATAATATACGGATACGGAGATACCTGTAAATATTTAGGTGTAACTCCCACATCCGAGCACATACAACAATACAATTGGTATTAATTTAAAGGTCAACCACTCCTCTTGGATATAATACCAACTTCTAGGGTCTATGTCATTCAGGGGTAAATATATACCCTATAGAATAAAAATTTTGTCATTTTTCACACAAAAGTCAGGGTCCATTTGACCCGCTAAATATTGACCAATCTTTATCAAAACAGGCATGCTTATTCTTTGGCCCGATCCCCTTCTCCATGCAAAATTTCACGATGTTCGGGCCATTATTGCGGCCTCTGGAGCGACCAGAAAAACCGACAAAAATTTAGTATTTGGTCCATTTCATCCCCTAAATATTAACCGATCTTTCCCAAAAACAATAGGGGTCTTCATTGGCCAGAACCCATCCTACATGCAAAATTTCGTGAAGATTGGTCCATAACTGTGGCCTGTATCGTGTTTACAAATTATAATGGACAGACGGACGGACGGACGGACGGACACACATGTCTAGATCGACTCAGCTAGTCGAGATATGACGATCGGTATACTTAAAGGTGGGTCTAGGACCAATATTTCGCGGCGTTACAAACTTTTGGGGCTGCACAAAGCTATAATACCCTGATAAAATAGTTGTGTAGGGTATAAAAACACAAAAAATTAAGTCTTCGGTCCACTACATCCCAAAATTATTATCTGATCATCGCCGAAAATACTAGGCGTTGTCCTTGAACACAACTGGAAAATTTCAGAGCGATATTTCCGCCCTCTAGTGTGGTAATGGGTTACTAAATAATATCTCAGTACGTAAGCACCTGTAAATATTTAAGTGTAACTCCCACATCTGAGTACGTACGACCCTATAATTGGTATTAATTTAAAGGTCAACCACTATTCTTGGATATACAATCAACTTCTCGGGTCTATGTCCTTCAGGGGCAAATATATAGGCAATAGAATACAAAATTTCTAATTTTTTACACAAAAGTCGGGGTCCATTTGAAACGCTAAATATTGACCGATCCTTATCAAAACAGGCATGCTTATTCTTTGGTCCGATCCCCTTCTCCATGTAAAATTTCGCGATGTTCGCGCCATAATTGCGTCCTCTGGAGCGACCAGAAAAACCGACAAAAATTTAGTATTTGGTCCATTTCATCCCCTAAATATTAACTGATCTTTACCAAAAACAATAGGGGTCTTCATTGGCCAGAACCCATCCTACATGCAAAATTTCGTGAAGATTAGTCCATAACTGTGGCCTGTATCGTGTTTACAAATTATAATGGACAGACGGACGGACACAAAATGGTACAAAATGGAAAAATTCGCTGTTGCAAACATAAATTTACTGTGAAAAAAATTAATTTCGGGGGGGCCCGGGCCCCCCGGGCCGCCCCCTTGCGTACGTCCCTGTTGTGTAGGGTATAAAAAAACAACAAAAAATACGTTTTCGGTCCACTTCATCCCAAAATTATTATCTGATCACATTACTAAATAATTTCAGAATACGTAAGCACCTGTAAATATTTAAGTGTAACTCCCACATCTGAGGACATACGACCATATAATTGGCATCAATTTAAAGGTCAAGCACTCCTCTAGAACATACTATCAACTTCTCGGGTCTAGGTCCTTCAGGGGCAAATATATACGCCATAGAATACACATTTTGCCATTTTTCGCACAAAAGTCAGGGTTCATTTGACCCGCTAAATATTGACCGATCTTTATCAAAACAGGCATGCTTATTCTTTGGCCCGATCCCCTTCTCCATACAAAAATTCGCGGTGTTTGGGCCATAATTGCAGTCTCAGGAGCGACCAGAAAAAGCGACAAAAATAATGTTTTTGGTCAATTTCATCCCCTAAATATTAACCGATCTTTTCCAAAAACAATAGGGGTCTTCATTGGCCAGAACCCATTCTAAATGCAAAATTTCGT
Source organism: Musca vetustissima (assembly GCF_032173495.1). Taxonomy (NCBI): domain Eukaryota; kingdom Metazoa; phylum Arthropoda; class Insecta; order Diptera; family Muscidae; genus Musca; species Musca vetustissima. The sequence goes on from NW_026874785.1 coordinate 53,932, forward strand.
GAAGATTGGTCCATAGCTGTGGCCTGTATCGTGTTTACAAATTATAATGGACAGACGGATCGACTCAGCTAGTCGAGATATGACCTAGGGCCAATATTTCGCGGCGTAACAAACTTTTGGGGCTGCACAAAGCTATAATACCCTAACAACATAGTTGTGTAGGGTATAAAAATAAGTTAAGTTCGACACGACACAATTTTGCCGTATCAAAGTGTATATATTGTGTGATTAATCGAAATATTGGTCTTAGAACCGATGTTTCTTTGGACCAAATCCCTTTCAGACAATTTGGAGTCGATTTACATATGTCCGTCCGTCTCTCGAAGTAAGTAACCAATTTCATCCAAACTTGGAACATCGTAATATTTATTCAAAACTTAGTTCAAGTTCGATGATGGTGAATATCGGTCCACTCCTTTTGAGATCTCCCCACAAAGTGGTCAAAATAGTGCACAAAAATCATTTTCCAATCCGATTTGAGCCCAGCATTGTATATAGGTTCAGTTTCTGCGCAGATATATGACAGCCAAATTGAATCCCTATGGGTCTAAAAACCTCACAATACCGAAAACAGGGCGGGAATTTTTTTATGTGAAAACTGGACCAATAGTAATAATTTTCTGCACAGATGTATGGTAGCCTCCAAAACCCTAAAACGGCAAATTTTATATTGTTTGGTTGGAAAATACGGACAAAACCCCCAAAATACCGAATACTTGGCGGGACTTTTATATAGGAGCTTTGTCAAAACATGAACCGAAAGGAATAATTTTTTTGCATACGTGACGGTATATGGAAGCACCCTCCCATCTCTCTATCATGATTTCAACAGACATAAATATGGTCAGAAGACGGACATGACTAAATCGACATATAATTTCAGTCTTATAAAAACCTTTATAGGGTCTTCTACGAATCATTCGAGGTTTTGCAAATGGAGTGATAAATTTATATTATACTGTACTTTATGGTGGAGGGTATACAAATTGCTATCAACAATTTCGTGTAAAAAAATACATACCAAATCTTCATACAATTACTATTGATTACCGGATAACATTTTCTTTGTTACATATCTCTTCCACCACAAAAAAACCCGATACCAATAACTCACAAAAAATAAAATATAAAATAACCACATTCACCTAATTCGTACCATTCACATTCATGTTAATGTCTGCGGATGCTTAAAAATCAATAAATTTCTGTTAACCTCCACGGCGGACATATCAAATTACTCTGAACCACCATGTGCAATTATCATATGTATGAACTGTTGTGTAAAATGATAATAGCGATAAATAATTTTTTATGTGATGCAAACTGGAACGCCCACTTCTAGTTTTCGATTATATTAAATGCTTAAACACAAATCGAACAGAAGAGAGAGGCTTGAATCGATGATGTGTTTCCACCTCCTGACCATGTGTAACTGCAACTGTTTACAGGCAGATGTTGCAGATGGAATCTTGCAACAGTGTGTCTGGTCAAGGCAGTGCGGTACGAATGGAAAACCTAGTGGATGCTGCTTGTATTATAAAAGCAACAAGCAAACAGTTGCTTTCAACTGTATGTTAAAGGCAGGCCAAAAGGCGCCATCTATCAGTTTTATTAAACTACAACGAACAAAAAAATATCTAGTTTTCTTTATTTATGGGATTGTTTGAATTATAATATACAACAAAACTATGAAAAAAAATTAGTCACAGTTGGAAAGGCAGACGAAATTGTTGAATTGCGAATGTGGTGATGGATTTTAATAATCCCAAAGGGTATTATTTTTTGGATTATAGGGGTCACGATGATGCTATACTTCGTGGTAAAACATAATTACTTAAATGAGAGCCGAATCACATATATAAATATAAATATTTTTTTTAATGTTGTCAACATAAAACCAAAAAGGAAAGTAGTGAAGTCGGACTGGGCCGACTATATGATACCCTTCACCACATTGGGTATATTGTACATATGTATCCTTACAAATTGCATGTCAATGTCCCTCGATGGAACATACTCATACCTTTCTGCAACATATGATAAATTTAAGTTCATGCGGGCAGATTTAGAGTCGTCTGCTTACTATGGGACAAATTTATGGAAAACGATTTATAGCAAAATTGATACAAGCTATTCGGCACGACGCACTATTCAAAAACACATAGAAGATATGGCTGTGTCTGTGTCTGCACCAATTTCAACAGAACGCAATAACGTTATTTAAGTTCCAATTTGATACGTTGGGATAAATTTCGTGTTAATCGGACAAATATTAGGAGTTTGATGCATCATTTATGTAAAATCGGACGAATATATATGTATATGTGAGAGCTATATCGAAATCTGAACCAATTTTTCCGAAACTTACCACACTTCATTCTAAATCTAAGGATATATAGGGACTTTGTTGCACCATTTACATAAAATCGGACGAAAATATATTAGAGCTATATCTAAATCTGAACCAATTTTCACGAATCTTAGCACTCATCTTTCTAGAACAAATTCAGTACGCTATGCTAAATACCATGCAAGTTGAGGGATATATAAGAACTTTGTTGCACCACTTACGTAAAATCCGACGAAAATATATGAAAGCTATATCTAAATCTGAATCGACTTTTCCGAAACTCACCACTTCTAGACTAATTCAGTACGCTATGCCAAATTTCGTACAATTCGAAATATATATAGGGACTTTGGTGTACCATTTACATAAAATCGGACGAAACTATATATGGGAGCTATATCTATATCGGGACCGATTTTCACGAAACAGCAGAAATCCTTCTAGGCTCAATTCAGCACGCTATGCCAAATTTCGTGCAATTTGAAAGATATATAGGGACTTTGGTGCACCAAAATATATATATATATATATATATATGGGAGCTATATCTAAATCTGAAGCGATTTTTCCCAAATCAATATGGTTCGTCCTTGGGCCAAACAAATGGGCTGTGCCAAATTCGGATCATAAATGCGACCTGTACTTTGTTTACAATTTAGCATGGACAGACGGACAGACATGCATACATCGACTCAGAAAGTGATTCTAAGCCTATTCTCTGCCTGTTTCAAACATATGCACAAAAATATAATACCCTGTACCACAATGTGTTGAAGGGTATACAAATTGGGTTGTTGAATTTAAACGTGGTCGTACAATCAATGAAGATGAACCACGTAGTGGACGTCCAAAAACAGCAACAACAACAGAAATTATAGCCAAATTGCATGCTATGGTATTAAATAATCGACGAAGAAAAGTGCGTGAAATTGCTAATATCATGGGTATTTTAAATGATCCGGTCCATTTAATTTAGCATGAAGAACTACAGATGAAAAAGCTTTCTGCAAGATGGGTACCGCATGTGTTAACAGTCGATCAAAAACACATATGAGTGACCATTTCTCATTTGTCCCATAAAATTTTAATTTTCGTATTTTACACACAATAATCTTGGTCCATTTGACCCGCTAAATATTGACCGAACATTATAAAAACAGCCATTCTAATTAGCGGGCAAATTTAAATTCCCTTAGGAATATTTGTGATGATCGGCCTCTAATAGTGGTCTCTAGGAAGCTAGATTTTGGTCCATTTTACCTATAAATATCATCTGATAAACACAAGAAATATAAATGTCGTTCTTGACCATAACTGGAATTACATGTTAAATTCTAAAGCGATCCGCGCGATATATGCGCCCTCTGGAGTGGTAAAGATTTATGTATAACTCCCATATCGTAGTAAATACAACAATGTAATTGTTATGAATTTAAAGGCCAACCACTCCTCTTGGACGTACCATTAAATTCTCCGGGCAATGCCCATTGACACATTTTGTCATTTTTCACACAAAGGTCTGGGTCCATTTGACCCGCTAAATATTGACCGATATTCATCAAAATGTTCATGCTTATTCTATGATCATACCACTTTTTTCGTGTAACATTTCGTGATGTTTTCGTGTCGATCCAGCTGGTTAAAATATGATGGGTATACTAAAAGGTGGGTCTATGACCAATAGACAGATTTTTCTAAATTGGAACATATTACCACAAATTACAATACTACCAAATACCACAAACTGATGTATTGTATATATATTTTATATTTCCCCTCCATCAAACAAAAGTAGCGTGCTCCTGGCAACTCTAGCGCTGTTATAGCAAATGATTTACAATGTAAAAAACACTTACAAATTTGAAAACTTTATGTCTTATGGCAGCATTTATTGGCTATGCGCAATGCTATTGCATCCCGCATACATCTATTCCAATATCATGCTACAGATCTATGCATGTGGTCGCTATGGTCAAAATTTCGACAGAGCGCATGCCTAACTCTCTCTCTCTGGACACAAGATGCAGCAATATATTTGCGAACATGAATTGTTGCCTTGTGGTTAAATCATAAATCAATTTTTTTGTTGCCGCATGTGGATTGAAGTGCCTGTTGACTGTTGCTGGCAGTGTGCACTGTCGATTGGCAAATAAGTGGGAGTTTCCTGGTGCTATCATCGCAGCTATTCAACGGTCAAAAAGGCGAAATCTCACGGCAGGTATCAAACTGGGAAGGCGAAGAAAAATATAAGAACACTGCTAGCCAGTAAAAGGAAATGCTGGGGTGATTACTTGCTGATTTGTAGTGTTGTTAAGATTTATTGGATATATACTTTAAATATAAGTATCATCGGTGTTAACAAAGATTTTCTAAGTCATATTTCTTAGTTCTTGTTACAAAAAATGAGTTCTTGCTGTTATTCTGTTAACAATGCAATAGGAGGGAAAATGAAGGGGGGAGAGTTTTATAAGCATCATAGCTTATTAAGAATTTATAAAGTTTTAAAATCTTCTTTGGCGAAAGTTTCCTTATTCTATATTTTATTAATAACACATTTACAATACTTCCATTCAACAACACGTAATGCAATATGCAGAACGGATGAGATGAAAAACACGTTCTTCCGGCACCCTCTTTATAATTAAAGTTTTGTTTTTTATAATACAACTTACAAAGTTTTTTTGTATATTCATTTATTTATATATTTGCTTTCTAGGAAGATGAGACAAGTCTTTAGAAGTATTTTAGACTAAACTGCTTTCAATGAGTTTTCTATTTCAAAAGTTAAATTGGATGGGGTGGTTTCGATTTATTAAATTAACTGAGGGTATTCTTTCGAAAATACATACATACAAAGCTACAAAAATCTACATGGGAACTATGCGTTTCGTATTAAACCCCGCAAACTGCACATAATTGGTTGGCCAATTATTTTCAGTTGCCTCATTCCACTATCAAGTAGTTGAACACAGATATTTGTAAACACGTTTTATTTAACCAAACGAAGCTCCTCGCGACAAGTTATAGATTTGCACGTAATGTATGACATTTAGTCCAAATGATTTGGCTCGTTCGGATTCTCAATCCCGATATCAACGGAGGGAATTATATAATATTAACCAGGTGGATTAAATTCTATGTGATTTAATGTTCATCATAATTAAGGAAATTAAAGGGACAATATATAGGTTTTATTTTATTTTTTATAGGAAAGAGGACTTCCTGTCCTATCCAGCGATGCCCAGGCAAAGATGACAATAAAGACGAACCTTTTAGCAATGGTGGTCAATTAAGGTTATAGAGATTTATATATAAATTTTTTTTACCTCTAATATGCCGGAATGCCTATAGTCAACAATGAGAAAATGCAAATATTGATAATGGGCGCTAACCTCATATGTGAACTTTGTTACAATATTGACCTATATTTCTATAGATGTATATGTATGTCCACCTTCAAGAACCCTTTATACCAAGTTACAGCCACATCGGTGGGAAAATGTGGCTAAAGCCTTTAAAATACTGGAAATGGGTCGATATCCTTATGAAGGAAATATATCCAAAACTATTTTAATAATGATAATTTCTGGAAGGAAAATTTGGCATCCCATCAAAACATGAAAAATCAAATTATAGCATATTTGGTGGAAAAACGTGACCAAACATTGCAAAATACCAAATAATTGATACCACTATATGGGGCTACACGGAATTTGAGATATCTTAATATGTAAAAGGGAAAAACTATCAGATTTTTCTGCAAATTATTCAAGAGGTAGGTATTTTAACACTAATTATAGTGATATATTTTTTTTCTTGGGAGACGCACCCGGTTTCCGGGTTTAAAGCTATGAAGCGATATGAATGGGTTTTGGGAGATACAGTCAAAAAACTGGATTTTGGACCCCGATTCTTTTTTTAAAACTCAATAAAAATCAAACTTGGGTCCACTATAGTCTCTCACCAATTCTGACTCAAATGATAGGCCACAATTTAACCAAACCTAAATGGTGCGATATTCGGATGTATCAAAATATATGGGCCTTAGAACCCTACAAAATCAAGGAAATTCATTTTACCCACACCCACTTTGGGTGGTCGGCCTTCGGCAGGGTATTATCTCCTATGTACAGATACCAACACCGGCTACGCGACTGAACCTCCTTTTAAATAGATAGAATAGTTTTTTCGGTGGCGGGCCTTCGATCGGACATATACCAAACGCGACAGAGTCTCCTTTTAAATGGAATAGTTTTTTGTGTGCCCAGCTTTGGCCGGGGATTTAAGATTTGTATACCCTTCACCACACTGTTGTACATGGTATTATGTCTATGTGCATATGTTTGTAACAGGTAAAAGGAAACGAGATAGACATATGGTTCCTTTTGAGAATATGCATAGAATCACTTTCTGAGTCGATTTATGCATGTCCGTCCGTCTGTCCGTCTGTATATGTTAAATTGTAAACAAAGAACAGGTCGCATTTATAATCCGATTTGCATAAAATTTGGCACAAGTCACTTATTTGGCCCAAGGACGAACCCTATTGAAATTGGGAAAAATCGGTTCAGATTTAGATATAGCTCCCATATACATTTTCGTCCGATTTGAGGTAAATGGGAAACCAAAGTCCCTCTATATCTTTCGATTTGCATGAAAATTGGCACAGAGTACTGAATTAGGTCCAGAATGATGTGTGCCAAGTTTTGAGTAAATCGGTTCAGATTTAGATATGGCTCCCATATATAGTTTCGTCCGATTTAAGGTAAATGGTGCACCAAAGTCCCTATATATCATTCGTACTGAATTAGGTCCAGAATTATGTGTGTCAAGTTTCGAGAAAATCGGTTCAGATTTAGATATAGCTCCCATATATAATTTCGTTCGATTTAAGGTAAATGGGGCTCCAAAGTCCCTCTATATCTTTGGCACAGAGTACTGAATTAGGTCCAGAATGATGTGTGCCAAGTTTTGAGTAAATCGGTTCAGATTTAGATATCGCTCCCATATATAGTTTCGTCCGATTTAAGGTAAATGGTGCACCAAAGTCCCTATATATCATTCGTACTGAAGTAGGTCCAGAATTATGTGTGTCAAGTTTCGAGAAAATCGGTTCAGATTTAGATATAGCTCCCATATATAGTTTCGTCCGATTTAAGGTAAATAGTGCACCGAAGTACCTATATACATTCGATTTGCATGAAATTTGGCACAGAGTACTGAATTAGGCGCAGAGTGATGTGTGCCAGGTTTCGAGGAAATCGGTTTAGATTTATATATAGCTCCCATATATAGTTTCGTCCGATTTAAGGTAAATGGTGCACCAAAGTCCCTAAATATCATTCGATTTGCATGAAATTTGGCATAGAGTACTGAAATATGTGCAGAATGATATGCGCCAAGTTTCGAGAAAATCGGTTCAGATTTAGATATAGCTCTCATATATAGTTTTGTCCGATTCTATGTAAATGGTGCACCAAAGTTCCTATATACTTTTCGATTTGCATGAAATTTGGCACAGCGTACTGAATTAAGTCTAGAATGATGTGTGCTAAGTTTCGCGAAAATCGGTCCAGATTTAGATATAGCTCCCGTATATATTTTCGTCCGATTTAATGTAAATGGGGCACCAAAGTCCCTATATATCTTTCGATTTGCACGAAATTTGGCATAAAGTACTGAATTAGATTAAGAATGACGTGCGCCAAGTTTCGAGAAAATTGGGTCAGATTTATATATTGCTCACATATATATTTGCGTCCAATTTAAAGTAAATGGGTCTCCAAAGTCCCTATATATATTCGATTTGCACGAAATATGGCATAGGGCACTGGATTGGGTCCAGAATGATGTGTGCTAAGTTTCGTGAAAAACGGTTCAGATTTAGATATAGCTGCAATATATATTTTCGCCCGATTTAATGTAAATGGTGCACCAAAGTCCCTTAATATCTTTCGGTTTGCACTAAATTTGGCACAGCGTAATGAATTAAGCCTAGATGTGTGTTAGGTATCCTGAAATCGGTTCAGATTTAGATATAGCTTCTATATCTGACCAAATGAACAGTTGCAGAATGACGTGTTTATGGTTGCAATTTCATTTTACTGGTCTGTTCATCTGTTGAATATACTCAAAGTGGTGAAGGGTATCATATAGTCGGCTCCGTTCGACATCACTACTTTCCTTATTGGTTTTTATTTCTATCTCACATTGAAACGAAGTTTATTTAATAAATTAATTTAATAATGGTCCTGATGGTTTTGACTAACCTAATAGCCCTTCAAAAAGATTTCTTCAATTACCTTCACAATTCATTGCAATAAAATGTCATTTATTTATATTGATATTGACATATAAATTATAAATATGATACCCTTTGACACTTCTTCTTCTTCTTGTTTGTGACATATTTTCTGCATGACATAAACTCAAAACATACCACCTATCAACGCCAGTTAACCACAACAAACCATGAGGTGTTGTCGTTGTTGTTGTTGATTTTTCATTAATGTTGTCCAACAATTGAAACCAATTTAACTTTTCCATCAGCCACTCTGGCGCTTGACTGCTGCCGCCCTTTTTCCATTTACTTCACACAAAAGTAAATTGAAAGCATGACCTCTTCTGTTGTTGCTGCTGCTTCTACTTTTCATAAAAACTTGCAGACAGTTTGATATCGGTATCGCTTCGTATTAAACTTTTGCGGAAGATATTGAAACCTTTTGCTCAAGTTGTCGAAAAACTGTTTGGGGAAGAAATGTTTCACAACTAATTGTTATTGAAATAAATATAGGCTTAATTAAACGAATGTGAAAGGCATAAACATTCATTATGCACACCACCCTCTCATTTTATGCTCCGGGGCGAAAAGTAAATATGGACCGATTTAAAATTGATGTGATACGAAATCTGAACCGCTTTCAGCAAAAATTATTACACGTCCTTTTAGGTACGATGTGAAAATTTTCGTATCAGTGGAACAAACATGCAAATTTGGCACTGTTCATTTATTTGGCCCAGAGACGTCGACCAGGGGTGACGTAGGGGTTGATAGATACCAATCAACGGCTCTGATTGGTATAGTGAGCTGATATGTGCCGCGAGTTCTCCCATAAGAACTATACAAAAATTGGTTAAGGTGTCGGGTTAGTTGCACACACTCGGAAAAACCGTCCTACTTCAAAAGAGCAACGAAAAAGAAAACCAAATCCCCACAATGTTGACGACCCCCGCAATTGTATAAAGGACCACAATCTGCGAATATGCACTTGGAATGTGCGCATGTTGTACAGAACAGGAGCAGTTTTCGCTTTGGCGGATGTACTCCGAAAGTACAAAGCAATATTATTGCCTTACAAGAAATGCGATAGAAAGGGACAGGCGATAGTAAATCAGACGATTACGCCCTGAATTATAGCTGCCATGAAACGAGACGTCAATTTGGCTGTGGATTTATGGTTAATAGGAGAATTAAAGATCTTGTCTCCAGATTCACTCCAGTAGATAAGCGAATTGCTATAATCCGTATAAAAGCGAAGTTCTTCTACATCAGTCTCATCTGCGCCTATTCTACCAGCGCAAACAGCATATGACCGCTGCCCTGGCCATGATATTAAAATCATGCTAGGAGATTTTAATGCAAACATCGGAAGGGAAAATATATTTAGCTCCACCTTCGGAAAATTCAGACTTCGTGAAGAAACATCCGAAAACGACATGAGCTTGATTGTCTTCGCGGCAGCAAAAAAGCATTTCGATATTCACAAGGCGACCTGGACGCCAAACAACGATCATATTGTGATAGACGGAAGACATTCATCCAGTGTTTTAGACGTTCGATCGATACGAGACCGAATATCGATTCGGACCATTACCTTGAGGCAGTCAAGGTTCGCATCCGTCTTAATGTAGCAGCAAAGGTGCGTTTTAATGTAACACGGAAACTCGACGTTGAAAAACTGCAAACACAACTGAGGGAAGAAGCCTACACCGCTCAACTTACCCACTTGCTCGACGAAGGTACTACTTGTGCCGACAATAATATAGAAGCACAACGGCTAAGAATTTCCCACTCCCTTCAAACTGCATCAAAAGCAACACTTAGGTAGCAAAACTGAGTATCGTAATGCTATTGATGTGAAAAGCGCAGCATATAGGGAAACCCCGCAGACAGTAGCAACACGTAATAAGGAGAGAGGAGGAGAAACGTATTTTCAGAAAAAAAGAAGAAAGAACAAGAAAAACGTGAGCAAATCGAGATGTACAGGAATCAGAATGAAATCCGGAAATTTTACCAACGAATAAAACAACAACCTGAAGGCTTTGGTGCAGGCACATCCTCCTGTAGAGATGAAGAAGGAAACCTGGTGACAGATGCAGGCAGCGTGCTGAGGATCTGCAAGGAGCATTTTGAAAAATTTCTGGTAACAAATAGAAGCGGTGAAGCGAATACCTCATAACCAATAATAGATGACAATATAGAGTGTATACTGCCTAGATGAGGTCAGAATAGCAATCAATCGGCTGAAGAACAATAAAACAGCAGGTGCCGATGGGTTACAAGCCGAACTATTCAAGACCGGTGGTCAGATGCTGGTCAGGCGCATGTACCAGCTGATTAGTAAAATTTGACTATAGGAATACATGCCAAATGCTTGGAACGTCAGCTACCTGTGTCCCATGCAGAAAAAATAAGACAAGACGATATGCGCCAACTATGGAGGAATAAGTATCATTGCCGTTGCATAAAGTGATATCCAGCGCGCTATGTGAACGACTGAAGCCAATGATAAATGCCATTATTGGACCATACCATTCCGGCTTCGGACCTGGCAAATCCACCATTGACCAGATTTTCACTCTGCGCCAGATCCATGAAAAACACATCGAAATATTCCACCTATTCGTCGACTATACTACCGCATTCGACAGCCCTATCCGTTCAGAGGTGTTTGGTATTCCTGCAAAATTAATATGGCTATACAGCAAAACTTTAACTGGTACAAGGTCAGCAGTTAAAGCCGGAAAGAACCTATCGCAGCCTTTCAATACCGAACGAGGATTCAGACAAGTTTGTCGTGTGATCTTTTTAACATCCTCCTGGAAAAGATCATACGAGATGCAAATGTGATCAGAAATGGCACTCCAAACATCACATGTTACTATCCTACGCCGACGACATCGACATAATGGGTCGAACATTATGAACGGTAACAACCACCTTTGAACGACTTGAGAAGGAGTCTACCAACGTAAAGTGGCGAAAAGATCCAGCTGATACGATCAGCAAGACGTTCAGTAGAGTCGGACAAACTTTGAAACTTGAAAACTACAAAAAAGTAGCTTCAAGGTAGTGAACGATTTTATAGACCTCGGTACCGCCATAAATAAAACTAATAACATCAGCTTTGAAATACGGAGGAGAATAGTGTTGGCCAACAAATGCTACTCTGATCTGAGTAAGCAACTCAAAAGCAAGGCCACCTCTCGCCAGACCAAACTCACACTCTACAAGACGCTGATATTACCCGTGCTGTTGTATGGATCTGAAGCATGGGCACTTGCGCAAGCATATCAGCAAGCTCTTGGAGTGTTTGAAAGAGAAATTCTCCGGAAGATTTACGGACCGATCTGCGTCAACGCTGAATATCGCCGTCGAATGTATCATGTGCTATACCATCTATTCTTTTCGTAGTCAGACGTATCGAGATGCTGCCACTACGTTGGCTAGGCTATGTTGTGAGAATGGATGAAGATGCCCCAGCTCAAAAGGAATATAAAAGCGAGACATGTGATCGTTCACTCAGATGGGGGAGGTCACGAATCCGATGGGAAGATCAAGTAGAAGACACCATCTCGGAAAATGGTCTTTTAATTTGGACGATGCGCTTGGAAATATTTTTAAGCTCGGCTTATGGAACAACCGTTCTGTCATAAATCAGTCGACCAGTCTGCAAATATTATTGAAATGGACCCATATAAAGGTGCTGTCCTATCTTCGGTATTTTCCAACAAAAATACATTTAAAATTAAGAGCGGCTATACAACGACCTTCCCATTTTCGGTATTTTGGAGATTTTAGTCACATATTCTAACCTAACGGACTATAATTTGTCAATTCAGGTTGTGGGATGGTGAATAACAGATCCTGTGACATAGTCCTTTACACAGTCTCCAGCCTATTTTGTCCACAGAAGAGGCTATGATTTGACATTAACATGAGCGTGAAGGGTTAAAAACATTTTTTTCTTCACAATGCACCCATATGAAGGTACTTATTTCGAAGAGTTAATATCGTAACGATAAACTTTACACATCCTTGAAGAGTATACAGAAGACTCGTGCAAATATACTTTCTGAATTGTATTTGAAAAACATATTCTTAAAACAGACAAAAGAAATATTCAATTCATAATACAATTAAAGTGTGTAATTTAATTGATTTCAATATACCATATTCTCTATTGCCACAGCTGCAAAACGTTAACTTCCGTAATACTTTTCGAATAGCCAAAAAGTGTTTCTTTCTATCTCGCTCTGCCTGACCCTCTCCCTGCCAAATCGTAATTATATTTGTTCACTAATACCTAGGACTTTAACTAAAATAACCATTTCTTACAAACGAATGGCATTTTTTTAATAGCCAAGCCACAAGAGACCTTATGAAGATAAATGAATAAAGATTAGGTGGAGATTAATGGCAGTGACTAATGTGCTTTAATATTCGGAGCAATGACTGTCTGTAGACGACTGTTGGGTTTTGGGCCAACCGCAATAGCATTTCGGCTTTTGGCTAGGCTAGTGATAGCCCAGTATGTGTGTACGTATGTGCGCCAAAACACAATAGAATATTATGAAATTAGGTGGGGCTCCAAAAAAAATATTGGAAACTAATCAAGATACTGAATGCCAATTCGTGCATATTTCACATTTAGATAATTTTTTGTGGAAGAAAAAACAAAGCGCTATAAAAATCATTGAATCATTTGAACAAAAGCACTGAGACATTTTACATATTAGAATATTAAAACAAAGAAACGTATATATTTCATTTTTTGTTTTGTCAGATAGGCGACATATATACCAGAAAGAAATTAATTTTTATGGGTGTGAAGAAATTCATTAAGGGTGATAAAATGACAATATCACGAGAGGATAAAGAAATGGAAAGGAAAACGTAATAAAAGAATTAAAATAGAAATATGACACACGAGGAAGTTTTATAAAACAATGAGTGTTTGTTTCTATAATCTTAATAGATATATAAAGTTTTCATGTCACAATGTTCGTATAAATACTCCTCCGTAACGGCTTGACCGATTTTTATGACAATTTGTATTTGGATTCTGCAGGGCTGAAAATAGGTTCTAAGATAGTTTTCATAGTCAAAAGTATTTGATGCCGCGGACCCCCCAGACGTCATAATTTGCAAAAATTGGTTGGACTTATCGGTTAAAAATTATTATATGAAATTAAGGGAATTATGTCCTCAATCTTAATTGGTTTAATTTAAGTGGTTTGGGTTTGACAAAAAATATGAAACATAACAAACCTAGGGCGTCCCCATAGTTTCTAAAGTAAATTGCATAATTTGGAATTATAAATTTTGAAATCTCTATACATGGAAATAACACAAATTAAAAATCGGTAAAAAACGGTAAGCTCAAAAGCAGACTATATGAAAGCATTCACCACTTTGGGTAAATAGAAGGGATGCACATATGTAATATATCCTGTCGATAGAAAAAAATCGAACCGTACGAAATTAAAGATATTTGATATTAACTCATATACATACCAGTGGGAAGTCTATTAGAAATAACATGCCAATTAGGCAGACTTGTGTACCATTTGTGGGAAAATGGTGTGTGGGAGTTATGTGTAGATTTAGACCGATTTGAGCAAACGTGGGATACACTGTTTCGTATGTTGCAGTACAGAGGCCTCTCCATAATTAAATCTTGATCGGTGCACAATTAGCGTGAGCTTAGACGAAAATATATAAGGGTTATATCTACATCTGAACAAAGTTTACTAAATCCATTACACGTCATTCTGAATCGATTTTAATGAAACTCAACTCACGTCATTCTAGCCTCAATTGAGCAAGGATCGGATAAACGTAGGAAATGACGATAGAGACATAGAAATATCAATTGTTGGTTATTGGCACTCTCTTTGTAGTCAATTGAATTCGCTGTGCAAAAATAAACGTAGTCTCTTTTGTGCACCGTTTACATCAAATCTGACAAAAATATCACACAACACAACATTCTATGCGAAATTTCATCTCAATCGAAGAAATAATGGGAGTTTAGGGCACAATTTACCTAATATCGGACATTATTATACATATATGGGAATCAACTACACTGAAGGCCAATACTAAAGCAACTAAAAAAGCAAAATTAAAAGAATTTCACAAAATATAGACATAACCTCTTCCCAAAGGTTCTGGATGGAACAGTATATCCAAGGATCAAATTTAGCGTCTTATATATGCAATGCCTCGTACGTGTGCTTCCGTAATCAAAAATAATGGTTATGATGTCGATTACTTGCAAAATTTACTTATAAGAAAAAATCAAAAAGTTGTTTTAGTTTTGTCCAAGCAAAAATTGCGTCAGTTTTCCGTAGAATATTTGTTTATTTAAAAATCAATTTTGCGTTTATATTCCTTGTATTTCAAAAGTGAATCAATTACTTATTTATTTCCGAAAAAAAAACATTCACTATAACTTTATTTTTAAAAAAGTTATATGGCATTTATTCAGTTTGCAATTGTAGTTGCTTTAGTTTTGGCCACCAGTGTATACATAGGCTTGATACGATACAATATGCTAAATTTTGATTTACTTGAAAAACCTTGGATTTTGGTATACAATTTGCATGAAATCTAAGATTTCAAAAAATCGGTAGCGATGTACAAAATTTCGGCCAAATGTTGGGCCTTAGGTATACTACTGCCAACCCATTTTCGTATTAATGTGATTTATGTTGGGACTGTTGCGAAATCGGACGAAAATGTGTATGGGAACTATTAGGTTGGGGAAAAAAGAAATCCATTACTTTTATTATAAACTATAGGACTTTATTTAACATGCATCGGAATGTCTGATTTGGCCCAATCGGACATCATCACAAGCACGAAATATATGATTGTTTCCATTTTAAAGGTAACTTCATAATGCCTCTCTCAAAGAAGTCATTAATGAAATTTTGCATTGCAAGAAAAATATGATAATCGCTTGGTGCCAAGCCCGGACCGTATGGCGGATGCATTAAAACTTCCCAACCAAGCTCCCGAAGTTTCTGGCGAGTCACTGTAGATATGTGTGGCCTAGCGTTGTCCTGGCCAATTGCTATCTTCAAACGGTACAGTTGTTGACAGTTGTGATCAGAATTTAGCGTTTGGCCATATGGAAGCAACTCATAAGAAAAAACCCTTCCCGTCCCAACAAATGGCCGTTAGTCCTGGTTTGGATGCAGTTTGAGGCGCTACACCACTCTTTGACCACGATCGCTTTCGCACAGTGTTATCGTATGTGATTCATTTCTCATTCACCATCAGTTTAAGAAATGGGTCTATCTCATTCTGTTTGGCAAGAATTCGCAGATGGAAATTCGATCCATCCTATTTTTTCTGCTAATTGGTGTGGCACATCCGGTTTGTATAAATGGTATAAAACAGTTTTATGGTCGGTTTTTAGCTCCTGGGCGATGTTACGACTGCTAACATACCGGTCGACTTCGATAATTTATCCGATTTTATCGACATTTTCATAATGGATTTCTTTTTCCCCAACCCAATACATCTACATCTGAAACGATTTTCACCAATAGTAATTGGGTGCGTTCACAGACTGTACTGTGGAAAAATGGGACGGGAACTTAAAAAATTGAATTACCTTCAAAATTACGAAAATGGGTTGAGTCGAAGAGGAATATACATTTTGGAATACTTTTATGTAATATATGCTTCACCTATCCTGCGAGTTTGTGTGTGTGTGTGTATTTTCGTCATTATTTTCTTGTAAAATTAAATATTACAAGACAAAATTTTTAACCTCTAAAAATTATATTCTACAAAAAGTTTGCTCATATGATTCAAGATGTTTTCATGGTATACACATGTTTTTGCGCAACCGTTTTTATACCCTTCACCACACTGTGGTACAGGGTATTATGTCTTTGTGCATATGTTTGTAACATGCAAAAATGATCGAGATAGACCCATGGTTCCTTTTGAGAATATGCATAGAATCACTTTCTGAGTCGATTTATGCATGTCCGTCCGTCCGTCTGTTTTAGGTAATTGGAGCACCAAAGTCCCTGGAAATCTTTTTGCACGAACTTTGGCATAGCGTACTGAATTAAGTCTAGAATGATGTGTGCAAAGTTTCGTAAACATCGGTTCAGATTTAGATATAGCTCCCATATATATTTTCGTCCGATTTTATGTAACTGGTGCACCAAAGTCCCTATATACCTTTCGATTTGCATGAATTTTAGTATAGGGTACTGAATTAAGTCTAAAATGTTGTTGCTAAGCTTAGTGAAAAGATCCATAGCTAGGCCGATTGACACAACGTACTGATATAATATAAATTAGTCTCTGGCAAGTTTCCCCGAAATCGGTTCAGATATAGATTTATAACAAAAATGTGTCATCTGTTAGGATACATATGTATGTAGAATATACCCAAAGTGGTGAAGGGTATCATATAGTCGGCCCAGACCGACTCTACTATTTTCCTTACTGGTTGGAAGTGTGTTGATGGCCCAGAACGTTAAGTGGTCTACCAACATTTGTGTTGCTCCGCGGCCGGAGTTCGAGTCCTAGCCGTGCTCAGTGCTTAATTAATTTTTGTTATTTGAATTTTGCTTTGTAAGGGCAGTGATCATTTGAAAGTAATTTTTGAGTGATTATTTATACTCTTTCGAGTCGAGCATAATAACCGAAGTTTTGCAATGAAAAGGAAAGCCAGGAGAAGAACCTACGTACCCACCATTATGTGACGCGTTTCGCCGTTGGTTAAGCGGCTCATCAGGCATATTGGGCTATGTGGCTTTACAAAAGTCGTATGTTGATAACTTGTATTTATTCCGCCCTGATGCGAAACTTGCATATGCGAATTTAATTCAAATTTGCCAAAGTTCGATATTTGTCTTCATTCTGGGAACAGTCTTTTTCAAGGCAGATTTTTGTTGTAGCCATGGATAATTAATCCACACCCCTACAATTGCTTCCATGGTATACACATGTTTTTGCGCAACCGTTTTTGGAAACTAAAGAATTACTTTCAAATGATCACTGCCCTTACAAGGCAAAATTCAAATAACAAATAAAAATGTAATGAAGTATATTTATGATAAATATTTCAGATGCATCCAACAATTCTTCATAAGGTACATTTTATTCGAAATTTGTTAGTGTTCGTAGATATAAGGTTTTCTGAGAAAGGATTGGGTGAATGTGAACGATAAAGACATAAGTACTAATATCGATTTGTAGTGTTGAGGACTTACATCCCCATAGTGAATTTCCACCCCTAGACCATGAGTTCCATTTTATGTCACAGTGTAATAATGAAATAAGAAAGCAATTGTTGTTCTTTTAGTTTTCTAACGATGCGAGGTTACATATATAGTCCATATTCCGTTTATAACACAAATTACAAACCAACAGGTATTTGTACACCAACAATAATACCTTAGGGTATTCGGACATAATCTTCTAAATACTTTGCAGACCATATACAGACACGTTAAGTTAATTTAATTTATTTTATAACATGTTATAAATATTAAATAGATTTATGACAAAACTTTTCAAGCATCAGCCTTGCTACGAAATTATGACATGTTGCTTGTATGACAGAGTATTTTGTGGTTAGTTTTCTCTGGCATCTACTTAACATTTTGAGATGCCGGCAGCAGCAACAGTCACTACATACTTACCACCACCGTAACCACCACCATCATCACAAGCACCAGCACCATCATAGTCATGCCGTCTGAAAAATATTAATCATTTTCACACTTTAGTGAATAATTCGTTGAACAAAATGGTCGACAAGATCTGCATATAAATTAGATGGTCACAAGAAACCAGTTGATTTGATTTTTTTTCTTTTAATTTTTGCAGCAACATGGAGATTTCCTGGAACTTGGCAATCTCTTTGATACAGTTTTTTCTTTACTTTGGCTTCTATTATAAAATTAAAGTTTAAATAAAATTGAACATGATTAAATATAAGAAAAATTGTGGTTGTGGTTGGAATCGTGATAAAATTATCAACGATTAGGTGAGCTTAGTTGAGGGTGTTTTTGTCGACTATAATGGGTTTTTCGAAGTGAATGGTAGTGTTGGAATTTATTAATCATTTTGTAAGTGTTGGTCTTCAAAAATTGTTCAATTTGCTTTATCTTGCAATCAGAAAAACAGCGGCGTGTTTGAGTTTTAAATAAGTAGTTGAGGTACAAGTTATTAAATTAACAGGATACAGTTAACTCTCGGTAATGTGAACACTCAAAGTATTGAAAAAATTATTGAATAAGGGGTAAATAAACTGGTCGAATGTGAACAAATTCGAAAATTTGAGAGTTCACTGTATTTGAAAGCAAAATTTTAGCCATGAGTAATATTGGAAATAATAGTTTTCAGAATGTTTGCAATTATAGAACATTTCCCTAATTAATCAAAACAAATCGATATCGATTTAATCATTTCCTTCCATCTGCTGTGAAATCTCGATATAGCTCGCAATATTTAAGGTAGAGCTTTGATGTTTTGCAAATACATTGCTGTTACTCCTTGGATGTTTGGTAGTGAAAATGTGATGTATCGGTATATGGTTTTTGAGAATTTTTGTCACATTTTTCAATCCAACTGACTCCAATTTGGTTCGGCCGGGCCGAATTTATATATAAACCAGTGAGCGGAGCAGTATAGTCGGACGGGGCCGACCATATAAAACCCTATAGAACTTCCACGAAAATCTAAGTTTTAAGTCACTGTATTTGAAAGCAAAATTTTAGCCATGAGTAATATTGGAAATAATAGTTTTCAGAATGTTTGCAATTATAGAACATTTCCCTAATTAATCAAAACAAATCGATATCGATTTAATCATTTCCTTCCATCTGCTGTGAAATCTCGATATAGCTCGCAATATTTAAGGTAGAGCTTTGATGTTTTGCAAATACATTGCTGTTACTCCTTGGATGTTTGATAGTGAAAATGTGATGTATCGGTATATGGTTTTTGAGAATTTTTGTCACATTTTTCAATCCAACTGACTCCAATTTGGTTCGGCCGGGCCGAATTTATATATAAACCAGTGAGCGGAGCAGTATAGTCGGACGGGGCCGACCATATAAAACCCTATAGAACTTCCACGAAAATCTAAGTTTTAAGTTTTCGGTCCACTTCATCCCAAAATTATTATCTGATCATCACCGAAAGTTATAGGCGTTGTCCTTGACCATAACTGGAATCTCATGGAAATTTTCAAAGCGATCAGCGCTATATTTCCGCCCTCTAGTGTGGTTTTGGGTTACTAAATAATGTCTGAATACATAAGCACCTGCAAATATTTAAGTGTAGCTCCCACATCTGAGTACATATAATTGGTATCAATTTAAAGGTCAATCACACCTCTTGAACATACTATTAACTTCTCGGGTCTATGTCCTTCAGGGGCAAATATATATGCCATAGAATACAAATTTTTTAATTTTTCACACAAAAGTCAGGGACCATTTGACCCGCTAAATATTGACCGATCTTTATCAAAACAGGCATGCTTTTACTTTGGTCCGATCCCCTTCTCCATGCAAAAATTCGCGGCCTCTGGAGCGACGAGAAAATCAGACAAAAATAAAGTATTTGGTCCATTTCATCGCCTATATATTAACCGATCTTTTCCAAAAACAATAGGGGTCTTCATTGGACAGAACCCATTCCACATGCAAAATTTCGTGAAGATTGGTCCATAACTGTGGCCTGTATCGTGTTTACAAATTATAATGGACAGACGGACGGACGGACACACATGTCTAGATCGACTCATCTAGTCAATATATGACGATCGGTATACATAAAGGTGGGTCTAGGACCAATATTTCGCGGCGTTACAAACATTTGGGGCTGCACAAACCTATAATACCCTGACAACATAGTTGTGTAGGGTATAAATATAGGAAACATGCCAAAAAGTGAACCTATACCGATAATTCTACTATGAAAACCATTATGTACACCAAATAAAAATTGCAGCAATTTTTAATAAAAGTCCCAAAGTGTGGACTTATACTAAAAACGCATGGTAGATTATAAAGTTGGATTACATAGTGTAGGAATTAGCGAATATTTGGGGTTATAATATTTTTGAACCCAATATTTTACTTTTGTGTCTCAATTCTTTCCTTGAGGATGTATACTTATAAGGGGAGATCCCTAAATGCTGGTCGATATATTTCATTATCGTCAGGTTCGAGTTTTTTTATCACGATTTTACCAAATTTCAACGAATTCGGTTAAAAAACGCGCTCAAAACCCCCAAAATACTGAAAATTTGGACCGATATTTATAATTTTAGTGGAGAAATTTGGCACTCAATTGTATCATTGTATTAAATTTCAACGAATTCGGTTTAAAAACGCGTTTAAAACCCCCCAAAATACTGTAAATTCGGAGTACCGTTATATGGGGGCAACCAGAAAAAGTGGACCGATATTTATAATATTTACTGGGGACATTTTCTCCCAAAGAGAAATCAATGTACCAAATTTCGGTGGAAAAACGCGCTCAAGAAACCCAAAATACCGAAAATTGGGGGGTGCTCTTATATGGGAGCTATGCCTAAACGTGGACCGATATAGCCCATGTTCGAACTTGACCTGCATGCAGACAAAAGACGATTTTATGCAAAATTTTGGCGATCTATCTCAATTCCATTAGAAGATTATAACAGACGGACGGCCGGACATGGCTAGATCGTCTTAGAATTTTACCCTGAACCAGAATATATATACTTTATAGGGTGATGAATATTTCGATTTCTGAAATAAATATTTCGATGAGTTACAAACGGAATGACAAAATTAAAATGCCCTCCATACTATGGTGGAGGGTATAAAAACACAGTAAGGACAATAATAAAGTCGGACGGGCTGACTATATAATACCCTTCACCACTTTGAGTATATACAGGAGGTACAAACTAAGAGACATCACATTGACATAAAATTGGACAAAATTAGATATATCAATCCATACACTTGTCATTCGGCAAACATATTAAAAATTTCATTTTATTCCTGCATACGTTTGTATAGGTTTGTATGAAATGGGACAACATTGTGTAAATCAATTTTAATCAAACTGGACACAGTTTATTTAGAATACTGCAGCAGAGCCCTCTGGACAAAATTTAATTTCAATCTAGCACCCGATGTTTATTTTATGTCGAAACTCTAACTTAAATCCGAAGAAAATATATACGGTAGCTATAACTAAATCTGAACGGATTTCAACAAAACTTTATACACTTCATTACAGGCTCAATTTGATACGTTGTGCAAATTTTCAAACATTGGGACTTTGGTGTACTGTTACAAAATCGGACGAAACTATATTTGCGAGGTATATATATATAAGTCGATTTTCCTAAATTTCAATATCCTTCGCCCTTGTGCCAAATAAATGTCCTGTGTCACATTTCATGAAATACTCCTTCAAAATTCTGACAAAACATCTTGGTGAACAATATATTCAATAGTTTTAGGGACCAACACAAACCCCCGACTTAAATTCGAACGAGAATTGTTAGGAGGCGAGTAAGAGAGTACCAATCAGTTCAAACAAATTTCTACACAATTTCACAGCGGCAGTTATGTTTCATCGAAATATTGGTTTTATACCCCATATTTCTTTGAACAAATGTCCGTCCGTCTGTCTGACCGGCTGTTTCGCACGATAACTCTGGAAGGGAGTATCCGATTTCATCCCAACTTTGTAAAAGATGAGGAATATCGGTATATTCCTTCAGGTACCTCCACCACAAAATTGTGCTAAAAAATAATGTTATAATATTATGTAAACGAACTATCCGATTTGAACCACACTTTACACAACCTATTATCTATACTAAGCCTAGATCAAGTCTGAACTTTGGATCCATTGGCCCACTTCTTCCGATAACACACGACAATATAATTGGTATCAATTTAAAGGTCAACCACTCCTCAACTTCTCGGGTCTAGGTCCTTCAGGTGCAAATATATACCACATAGAATACAAATTTTGTAATTTTTCACACAAAAGTCAGGGTCCATTTGACCCGCTAAATATTGACCGATCTTTATCAAAACAGCCATACTTACTCTTTGGCCCGATCCCCTTCTCCGTGCTAAAATTCTCGGTGTTTGGGTCATACTTGCGGCCTCTGGAGCGACCAGAAAAAGTGACAAAAATAAAGTTTTTGGTCCATTTCATCCCCTAAATATTAACCGATCTTTTCCAAAAACAATAGGTGTCTTCATTGGCCAGAACCCATCCTACATGTAAAGATTGCGTGAAGATTGGTCCATAACTGTGGCCAGTATCGTGTTTACAAATTATAATGGACGGACGTATACACTTGTTTAGTCAGCTAGTCGAGGTATGACGATCAGTATACTTAAATGTGGGTCTAGGACACACAAACTCTCGGTGCTGCACAAAGCTATAATACCCTGTGTAGGGTATAAATATGGAGCAAATTCTCATTCATTAGAACAATAAATTCAATGAGATATCAATTAAAAGAGAAAATGATATTATATGACTTTAACACCATAAGTTATAACCTGAAAATTTTTTTAAATCACCTTTAATGGAATTTTAAATATTTTCCCAAATGTTTCCCAAATTATTTATAATATTATTTTCAAATTGATTCATGGGAAGACAACATATGTATCATATTTTGTTGGAAGTAAATATAATCCGAAGTTTCCGCAAATTGCAAACACTTGATAGTCATAACAACTGATAATGAAATAAATGAATGGCTGTTACACTAAAACTAAGAAGTATTTTTATAAGTTTCTATGTGGTCTGTTATAACCCACATCCAAATCCAGCAATAACCACAAATAACGCTTGCAAGGAACTACTTTCATATGGAATGCGGGTTTAAAAGTCATATTATATAGCGTTAACATCATAATGCAAATAAATCTATTTGTTTGAGATATTTACAGTGAAACAGTGACAACGGATCAAAAGATAATCTCTTGCAAACGATACACTCCCTGAATATTAGTTATGAACTATGAAAGCAAAAAACGAATACCAACACCAACTACAACAGAATTGTCCCAATTTTTCCTTGTGAATATTTATTTATAGCGACGACGAATATGCAGTCAAGCAAAACATGAGTTGCTTTGCCATAACAGCCACAATAAGCATTGCGGAGAAACAAGTACAGGACCAACTCTATATGCATGTAAAATATTTTCCGCGAAATTCACAAAATAAAATCCTCATCCCTTCCATTGTCGTCCACAACCAATGATAACGACAATGTAGGTATTCCTTAAATGGTCACAACCACCAACAACACCTACACCACTACCACCACCTACGACGATATTATTCTGTTTCCATAATATCGTGGTAACTTGTCTTGTATTGGTAGCTGAGTAACAACAGCAAGGACGTCGAAGGACATGTGTGCAGTGTTGTACCGTGCGATTAGTATATTTCAGAAGCAAGCAATGTATATGAATGTGTGTTTGTACACACAAGTTGGCTATAAACCTATATATGTATATAAATATACATACCCTGTAGGGAAATGAACCAATTTTAAACTAACTTTAAACTAATTTTAAAATAGTCACTACTAGTCCATTTATCGATTATTTTTCTTTGGACCAACTGACTATTTTTACATGGCGATGATCGCGGTAGTAGTCAGTAACTTTTCAACTGGTTACAAACTAGCTATTTTTGACCGATTTATAGCTAGATTAAAAAATGCAGATAGTCATCGGTCTAAAAGAAATTAATTTGTATGTAGAATTTTCGAAATGACTATTAATTGGTATATGTTAATATAACAATTTACTAACTTAACTTGGCTAATTTGTAATTATACCAATACTGCAATGTTTTAATCTATGAAATAACGTTAGACAATATACAATTTCAGTTTAGAATTCAATATATTTTATTATAAATAGTTGGAAAGTTATATACATACATAAAATATGTCAAATAAATAATTCATCACAGAAAATTAATATAAATGACTGACTTATAGTTGTTTTTTTTTGTATGCATATGTTGTGAAAGTGACGTTTTTTTAATAATATGCAATGTTTTTTGGAGCTCTTTCTCTGGATCGACTCGAAGTGATCTCAGGGCGTCCATAAGGCACTCGAAAACATTTTGGAAATCTTTTAGGTAGGCTGATGAACATCTGAAATATAGTGAAATTAAAATTCGAATTAGACTAGTTGGTTTTAATTAATATAATAAATTACTTACTTAAATTCATGCTGAGGCGTTTCACTGATTTTGGCGGGGACTCCATGTTTTTATTGGATGACTTTGTTAGAAATTTTACAAATATTCTATATGCGCTACAAATTAAAAAAAAATGTATCTATGTTTACAGATTCTTATCTTTGCTTTTTACATAATTTTCTACGATGTGACTTGCTAGGTAACATTTCAATTATATTATTAAAACACTTACCAATGTATTTTTAATTTCACACTTAAAGAGCACAATTACAATTAATTACAATCTACACGTCTTCACTCTCCGAACTTTCAAACAGAATGATTTTTCTTCATCTTTGCATTCGGTGTTGTTGTGTGGAATGCAATTCTAACGGTTTCTTGTTTTGCGTGTGTTATGTTTTTGTAGACATGAACATATTTTTGGTTTCAATGTGGTTGAGTCTTAGATGACTTTCTAGCTAATTTATAATCAGTTGATTAATAATTTCTTTATAACTAAACATTTTCTAAACTAGTTGATGAAAGTCCTACAGGGTATATAGTGAACGTCGTACATTGTAATATTTGTGTATAATCAAACATCAGCATAAAATTGCAATTTTTATCGCCGAAACATTTCTCAACACTTTTGTAACAGTTATGTTTACGCTAAGCCGTTGTAATACTGCCATGACTGCAAACCAAGTATAAGCCAAGCGTTGGAGGAAGAAGATGGAAAAAACCCAGATTCCTATTCGTGGAATATAAGAGGGTGTTATAGAAATTATTGTTTTTCGAAATCTATATAATTAAATATATATAAAAGAGCAATTGACGAAATTTGCAAAGGGGCTTATAATCAAGGTCCAGACGAAAGTTATGAAGCTGGAATCTTGAAATGAGATAAAAAATTAAGATTGGATTTGGGGAAATTCCGACAATTAGGATATGAAATGTACTATGTAACTTTGGCAATCAACACCCAGAAGAAACGACTAAAACTAGAATCCTGAAAAGTTGTATGAGCGTCAATATGAGCACAAAGGTGTTTGATAAGCCTGGAAATTTGTACTATAAGAGTAAGAAAAGTACTAAAATTACTACTTCCACTACGAATAAGATAATAACTTTGAAAGTTTGATTGTGTTTTTTAATGGAGCGTGGAGTAGAGGTATCAAATGGTACTAAAAGGTTACCGAATGTACTAAAATTTATAATAACAAATATTATTAATATTGGATCTTTCTATTTTTATGCAGAATGTTGTTAGTTAAGTAATAAGGCGGTTAAGGAAACCCGTTCGAAAGTTGTACGGAAATTACGAAATGTAACTACATTTAGTACAATATGTTGTGGATGGGTACATAAATATAGACTCTTGAAATTAAAGATGCCGAAAATTATTATTAAATTATTATTAAATTATTAAAATACCGAAAATTGGACCTGGATTGTATAGAAGGCCTACGTCCATTGTATGCCCGCTATGTAGAAATATGAACTTATTTCAAAAATTTTCGGTAACTTAGGAATACCAAATTTCTGCATATGGGACGATACAATTAAATGAAAGCAATGTCAAAACATTGACCTATATAAAATTTTTCTACGAAAGATGTTTTCGTTCTGTAAGAAAAGTACTATGTCCAAACATGGACATATACCAAAATTTTCATGCAATGATTTTTCTCGCCCTTTCAAGAAAGTACAGCTAAAACCTTCAATATTGCGGGTCATTTTATACCGCCTATATCAACATATAGACTTTTTTCCTAAATTTATTTCTCTAATAAAAGGTAAAATACACATCGGACTGATCGAGGAACCTTAGACAATAGAAAGCGGGTCTCTGCATTAAGCCATATAAATTACCAACAATTTCATGCAAATAAGGGTTATCGTCCGAGAACCTGTATAATATGTCACAAAAAATGTATGCCTTCTCTTTTCCCCACAGTTGTCAACATCGGACGCTACTGTACTGAAGCAGGGGAGTGGTAACATTTACCTGGTTTCATTATATGACCCATTCGAATCGCCGATACCACCACCAACGGAAACAAGTCCAAAACTAACTGGATAAAGTTTTGGAGACTAGGAGAGATTAGGGCAACCGAATTATGAGTGCATAGACACGAATGACATAGAAGTAATTGTAATGGCTTTCGAAGAAAGTCGTCCTCTTCGAGAAAGCAGATCTGCCTTTGAAAACCCCTGGATGACAGGGGAGTTTCGGAACAAAGGAAAAGAGGTCCGAAAGCTTTACAACAGAGCATGCCGAAAAAAATTCTACAGTTTTCTGGGACAACTTCCGCGATAAACGGAAAGAATACAATAAATTGACAAGAACCGCCAAACACAACTCCTGGAAGCTGTTCTGCGAACAGGTAGACAGTGCCAACGACGTTTCAAAAATCAAGAAGTTTATATCCAAGACCCACACCCAACCGAAACTATGATATACAGTGACGGTAATAGGATAGTAAAAGGGAATTGATATCTTCAAAAATTGTCGAGATTTTCACTTCAAAATGTATAGGGACATTCTTGAATTAGTGTAGGTTCGAATTAAATCAAAATACAAAATTAAATTTTTTGAAACCGAGAATGGGGGTCCCATTCAATGGAAAGACCACATACAGCAAAGGGCTGACAAGGGCCATAGATGCTGGTCTTTCTGTAGAAGAGCCGTAGGCTTTAAATGGGATATCAATCCAAAGATGATACACTGGATCTATAAGAGCGTTATTATACCAATTCTAACATACGCGTCTGTTGTCTGGTGGACAGCAATGGATAGAAAATGTAACGTAAAAGCGTTGCAGAAAGTTCAAAGAATGTAGGTATATGTGGAGGAATACGTACAAAGCCACCTAGGGCTTTGGAGAGAATATTATATATACATCCAATAGACATTCAAATAAAATATGAAGCGGCGGTTGCAGCTTTAAGACTTAAGGCAATGGACGAGTGGATAGACACCGCACACATGTTGTGTCCGCACAATAACATTTTCCAGGCAACTACTTAGTCAACAATCAATACCTTTGATTCAGACCTCATACCTGAAACGAGAGTAGTAACACGATGCGAAACTATAATACCAGATAGGGAACAATTGAATAGTGGAACACTAGTTCAGATGCCGCCTGGTAACTGTTGCTACACATATGGCTCTCGACTAGAAGGAAACACTTGACTGGGACTTTTTATAGAAGAACCGGATAACGAAATTTCTCTTCGTCTTACAGATCATAGCACGATCTTACAGGCGGAGGTTCAAGCTATAATAGAGTGTCTTAACTGGTTAAGTTCAAACCAAGGACAAAATGCAATAAATATTATTACGGATAGCAAACAAGCTATAAATGCAATATCATCCAAAACAGTTAAATCCAAAACTGTACTGGTATGCATAAATACCATTAATGATTTCTCACAACAAGGATCTGTACGAATTATATGAGTACCGGGTCACCAAGGAATCATAGGCAATGAGATAGCAAATCATCTAGCCATGAGTGCTATTGCTCTATCCACAATAGATGTGAATACGGCTAATTCCTTTAGCGAAACACGCCAAGAAATGAGAAATGGGACAACTTAGCCTGAAGGCACATCTACTTAAGATTGGATGCGAAGGTAGCAGCATGTGCAGAGCGTGTGGCGAAGACAGTGAAACGCTTGAACATTTCCTGTACCATTGCCCAGAACCTATTTCCCGCCCTTCTCGAATTAGGAGTTCCATGTTACACCCAATTCCATTGCAAAATACGAAAACAAAACAGTAAGACACCAAAGAAATGAATATGGAAGCTATGCCAAAACCAATTCCTCAATCGATTTGACTGCAGACATGTCAACTCAAAAATTACATTAAATAGCTGCAAACAAAGATATAAAGCTATTTTCCATAATTTATTTCTTGTTACTACTCTTGAAAGCTTAGGGCTTTCACAAAGCACCGCCATCTTACTGCAGACATTTTTTCCTGTTACTCGTCTTGGAAGTTTAGGGCTTCTACAACTCACCGCCATCTTACTCTGTTAGTTGCCGTTGTTTTTGGAATTTGGGGATTCCATCCAAGCGCCATTCTGGCTATGCTATGGACATTTTTTCTTAAGGCGTTGTTAAGCTCTACGTTACTTCTGGTGTTGGGCCAGAATATTCTGTATATTATCCTGAGGCATCTGCTTATGAATGCCTGTAGCGTTTGCGTGATCGTATATGACACAGGCCCTATAGCAGAATCGACTTTATACATGCTTCGAATATTTTAAGCTTGGTTTTTCTGGACATATGTGAGCTTCTTCATACACATTGCAGTCGGCCGAATGCTGCCCTCGCTTTTGTTAGCCTCTTAATAACGTAATTTCTGCACCACCACTTTTTGTTACAGTGCTTCCGAGATAGTAGAAGCTATCGACGTGTTCAACTGCTTTGCCTTATAACATGATGTTTTCCGTAATGGTGTTGTCAATTTTCATAACCATGGTCATAGTTTTCAGGTCCAACATTACGTCCCAGTCCCTCTAGATTTTTTTAATAAATTATGAAGTCAACAACAAAAACTGCATCACACGACTCTATGTTGTCAGGGTATTATAGCTTTGTGCAGCCCCAAGAGTTTGTAACGCCGCGAAATATTGGTCCTAGACCCACCTTTAAGTATAGCGATCATCATATCTCGACTAGCGGAATCGATCTAGACATGTGTGTCCGTCCGTCCGTCTGTCCATTATAATTTGTAAACACGATACAGGCCACAGTTATGGACCAATCTTCACGAAATTTTGCATGTAGGATGGGTTCTAGTCAATGAAGACCCCTATTGTTTTTGATAAAGATCGGTTATTATTTAGGGGATGAAATGGACCAAATACTTAATTTTTGTCGGTTTTTCTGGTCGCTCCAGAGGCCGCAATTATGGCCCAAACATCGCGAATTTTTGAATGGAGAAGGGGATCGGGCCAAAGAATAAGCTTGCCTATTTTGATAAATATCGGTCAATAATTAGCGGGTCAAATGGGCCCTGACTTTTGAGTGAAAAAGTGCAAAATTTTTATTCTGGGGCGTATATACTTGCTCCTGAAGGACATGTACCCGAGAAGATGAGTTGTTGACCTTCAAATTGATACCAATTATGTGGCTGTATGTACTCTGATGTGGGAGTTATACGTATTTTGGTAAAGGTGACTATGTGCATAATATTACTATTACTCCATTAGAGGACGGAAATGTTGCGCTGATCGCTTTGAAATTGTACATGAAGTTCCGATTATGGTCAAGGACGGCGCCTATAGTTTTCGGTGAAGTTGAGATTCCTTTCAGGGGGTGCAATGAACCGAAAAATTTAATTTTCTCAGATTTTCTAGACGCTCTAGAGGCAATTATTATATGCAGAACATCACATATTTTACAAGGTGAAGGGGATCTGACCAAATACTTAGAGCGGCTGTTTAGATGATGATCGGTCAATATTCCGAGGGTCAAATCAACCAAAACCTAAAGTGACCAATTTTTTTATTAAATGGCGTAAAAATTCACTTCAAGAACAAAATTTTGGAAAATATACCAGGTTTAGAAAGTGGAGCTGTTGACCTATAATCGATCAAGAGGGTGCAAATATCACGAAATATTGCCCAGTCTCAGAATATAGAACAGCAGAGAGTTTGCTTTTCGTGGTAGTCGTGTACGGTATCATATGGTCGGCCCCGTCTGACTATACTGCTCCGTTCACTGGTTAAATATTTCGAGGCGTTGCAAACTGATTGACAAATTTAATATACAATCTACTTCATGGTAGTAGGGCATATTTTTTTTTTTTTGTTTTTGATTGGATGATTTACTACGACCCTATCTCCTATGCGTATAAGCAATATATAGTACTTCTATTAAAATTACTCATACGCAATTTGCCTGTAAAATCCTAATTGTAGATGTAATATAAACTAGTGGTTAATTCATTAAGATTTTTAAAAAAATACCAAAATTTTTAATCCCTACAATTCATAATATCACCCTCGTCACAGCACGGAAGGTGGATATATTGCTACTCGTAGAGCTGGAAGCATTTATTTGTTGTTATGCTTATGGTTTTTACATGTATATGTATGTATGTATGTTCGTAGGTATATTCACAAGTTGCATAAAAGTGCAGTTAGTTGAAAATAATCGCAGTAGTTGTTGCCGTCGTCATCGTTGCTGGTGTTGTTGTCCTTGCTGCTACTGTTGTTGTTGTTGTTGATTGCTAAGGTAGAAATAAACTTTTTTATTACCGAAACAAATTTTGTACGGATTTCGCTGGTGTTTCAACTTTTCACGTGAAACAAAAACCAAAAAATTACAGCAGCAGCAACAACAACATCAATACCTCAATGTTTATTTGGTATACATTTGGTAACAATTCGGTGATAAGAATTGACGTTAAACTATGAACATAGAGGAAACTTGTCATAACTACCAGGAATGATGATCTGCTGTAGGTTTTGTTGAGCGAGTAGTTTAGAGGGGAACAAACAGGGAGGTTTATGACAAATTAATGTAATTAAAATGATTCAACGTATGTAGAAATTTTGGACATGTATTTTGACTTATGGATAACTTTGGGGAATATTAAAGTTTTTTTCTCTTAAGTTTTATACATTCAAAATTATTCTAAAGTTATCTTGTCTTTCTGACGAACGGTATCCTATGTTCGTTATCTACCATAGTTCCTGGATCTGCAACTTAATTTTATGTTTGTTGGTTTGTGTTTTTCCTTATAACTTCCTCAGTGTTCGCTACTTCCGCTCGATTTACCTTTAAGCCAAGTAATTTAATGTTGCTCTGATTGTAAAAACATGGAAGTGCATTCATACCCACACATACCCCTTACCCATAGACAAACTTTATTTATTGTATTTGTATGTATATATTTTCGTATTTTCTTATTCCGAAGTTTCCATTGAAGGAAGAAACAGCAAAAAAGCAAATAAAACGAATTCTGAGCAAACTATTCAAATATTGGATAGTTTTCATAATTTCAGATTTATTATTTATTTTTCACAGAATTCTTATCTAAATAAATAATAAAGAGCTTGTTTTCTTTTCATTTCATTTGTGGTTTGCGGTATGAGGTATTTTACTTAAATTAAATAAACAAAAGCACCGAGATTTCAATAAAGACTGAAATAATATTTGTTGGCTATTCGTTGCAAATATTAATCATAAAGTATAAAAAAATATTTGGTGAATTAATTTCATATCTTGTAAAAAAATAATTCTGATTTTAATGCAATGGATATGAATAAAATAATACATAAAACATTTATTAAAAACAAAGATTGAGTTTGGGCTGCAATAAGAGGTGTTGTATGAAGTTTGTATTCCATGAATAATGTAAATTTCTGAGTTAAAATTTAGAATGATTTTCCCATAATCATAAAATGGGTATGAAATTCACAAAAATCTGGAGATTGGGTTCCAAAAATCTGGACAAAACAAAAACAGTTGAGCATAAAAATAAAAAAAAATAGTTTTGATTAAAGTCCTTGGCGATTGTAAGAAAACACTGAAGGGTTATAATTTTTGATCGATTCCATCATCAACATCATTTAAATATGCCTTGACCAGTTTTTATAGTAGATTTTCATAATAATGTGGACTATCTGAATACAGTTAGTATTATGTAGATATAAGAATTGGGGTTTACGTGGAGGATGATATTCACAATGTCTAGAAAAAAAAATATATTCCCGTTTTGTGATCTAGAAGGTTAATTTCATTAAGAGCAAAAGAGTGGAGCAGTATAGTCGAACAGGTCCGACCGTTTTATGTTGTTCAGCTTTTAATTGTGGCCTACAGATCGAATCACAAAAACACAAAAAATTAAGTTTTCGGTCCACTTCATTCCAAAATTATTATGTGGCCATCACTGAAATTTATTGGCGTTGTCGTTGACCATAACTGGAACCTCATGGAACATTTCAAAGCAATCAGCACTATATTTCCGCCCTCTAGAGTTGTAATGGGTTACTAAATAATATCTCAGTACGGAAGCACCTGCAAATATTTAAGTGTAACTCCCACATCTGAGTACATACGGCCATATAATTGGTATCAATTTAAAGGTAACCACTCCTCTTGGATATACTGTCTACTTATCGGGTCTATGTCATTCAGGGGCAAATATAACCGCCATAGAATATAAATGTTGTAATTTTTCACACAAAAGTCAGGGTCCATCTGACCAGATAAATATTGTCCAATCTTTATGAAAGCAGGCATGCTTATTCTTTAGCCCGATCCCGTTCTCCGTGTTAAATTTCGCGATATTCGGGCCATAGTTGCGGCCTCTGGAGCGAGCAGAAAAACGGACAAAAATTAAGTATTTGGTCCATTTCATCCCCTAAATATTAGCCGATCTTTACCAAATACAATAGGGGTCTTCATTGGCCAGAACCCATCCTACATGCAAAATTTCGTGAAGATTGGTCTGTAGCCAGTATCGTGTTTACAAATGGACAGACGGACGGACGGACACACATGTCTAAAACAACTCAGCTAGTCGAGATATGACTATCGGTAAACCTAAAGGTGGGTCTACGACCAATATTTCGCGGCGTTACAAACTCTTGGGGCTAATCAAAGGGTAGGGCGATTAACGAATTTTCCTTTTCAATTGCTTCCTATCCTTGTCCGTTCAAAATGCCAGAGCTCTATCTTAATTATTGCGATCTATATCGTGATTTCTACAGACGGACAGACAGACTAAATTTGTCTAAATAAGATTTTATTCTGATCAAAAACAGACTGACTTTATGGGGTCTTCCACGATTGTTACGATATGTTGCCAACGGAATGGCAAAATTAATATTCACTCCACTCTATGAACATTACACTTTTAATGAAATTTTACATAAACGGAGTGGGAGTCATAATGTAGGTTCAATTGTTTTTCGTCGAAAGTTGACCGGCATGGAATCAGTCGTAACATCGCCCTGGAGCTAAAAATCGACCAAAAAAACTGTTTCACCATTTACACAATGCTGGATTCAAAAAGAATTAACAGAAAAATATGATGAATCGAATTTCCATCTGCGAAGCCTTGGACAAACGGAATGAGATAGACCCGTTCCTTAAACGGATGGTGACTGGAGATGAGAAATGGATCACATACGATAAACATGTGCGGAAACGATCTTGGTCCAGAGCGGTGAAGCACCTGCTTCATCATTTTATGGCATTGCATTGGTATCTAGGGACTACTAATTTATTTTTTTTGCAAATAGAGAGCAGGCCTTCTATGTGAGCGGCATTATGAAGTTACCTTTAAGAAGGCAACAAATCATGCAACAAAACGGGGCATATTTGGCCCAAATCGGACATTCCGAAGCATGTTAAATAAAGTCCCATAATTCATATATAAATAATTTTCCCCAACCTAATATTTAGGGGATAAGATGGACCAGAAACTTTATTTTTGTCAGTTTTTGTGGTCACAAATTATTACTAGGAATTGAATCTGACCAAAGAATAAGCGTGATGTTTCAAATGAAGATCGGTCAATATGTAGCGGATCAAATATACCTAGACTTTTGTGTGAACAATTATAAAATTTGTATTCTGGGGCGAATATATTTACTTCTAAAGCACATAGACCTTGAAAATTTACATGAAATTCCAGTTATGGTCAAGGACGACGTCTATAATTTTCGGTGATGTTGAGATTATATTTAGGGGGTGCAATGAACCGAAAACTTTATTTTTTGTCAAATTTTCTAAATGCTCTAGAAGGCATTATACATATTTTACACCAAATACTTAGAACGGATGTTTATCATCATCTAAATATCAATATTTCGAGGGTCAAACCAACCAAAAGGTTGTATGGAAAAAAGTCTGCCACTACAAAATAATCTGTAGTGGCAACTACAAGAAAAATCATATTTGATAAAAAGCAGTAATAGTATTTCCCACGAAGTCTATATTTCGAAAATTTATAAATCTAATATCAGAGAATTGAAGCTTTT
Organism: Musca vetustissima; assembly: GCF_032173495.1. NCBI lineage: Eukaryota > Metazoa > Arthropoda > Insecta > Diptera > Muscidae > Musca > Musca vetustissima. Next base: position 88,796 of record NW_026874785.1, read on the forward strand.
AATTATATTAGCATATTGATATTTCGAAGACATTACCATTCATTATTTTGTTCTAATTCCTCTATTTTACCCAAATATAATAAAATGTCCTTATATTAGTCAACTAGAATTTTATCTGAACAAAATAATATTTTGGAACAACTCTAGTTTAGTAAAAACGATCAAATTTTTCTGAAATTTTTTCCAGAGGTAGGTATTTTTACCCTAATTATGGGGATATCTTTTTTCTTGGGGGACGTACCCGGTTACCCGGTTATTTGACCCGGAAGTTCGGGTACGGGTACCCGGTTATATCCGGTTCTACGGATCCGGTTAATATAATATGTAGGTATCATTTTAAAGGTTATAAAAATACCTTTCCATTGAGTGGTAATATGATGGGGTTATCTCAAACCATTTTGGGGATATAGTAAAAAAACTGGGTTTTGGTCCCCGATTTTTTTGAAAAACTCCCTAAAAGCAGGGACCGAAAATAACAGTTATTTTTTAAAATGCGAACAAAAAAATCTTCATGTTAGAGACATGGGACGCTAATAGTGTCATATACCAATAGATTCGTACTGAGGAGCCCATTAAGGATATTGAGTGATCTTGAGAAAACACTCTCAGTTCCCATGTTAAGGATTATTTTTTAACGGAAAAAATAAACGTTGATTTTTAACTGTTAAAAATGATTTTTATTTTTTCCGTCAAAAATAAAAGTATTTTTGCGATTTTTATTTTTTCCGTCAAAAATAAGTCTTTTTGGGACTTTTATTTTTTTCGTCAAAAATAACAGTCTTTTTGGGACTTTTATTTTTTCCGTCAAAAATAAAAGTCTTTTTGGGATTTTTATTTTTTCCGTCAAAAATAAAAGTCTTTTTGGGATTTTTATTTTTTCCGTCAGAAAATCAAACTCTTTTTACGTAAAGAAGTTTATACAACTTGTAATCATTTATAAAATTACAATTTATAAATCTCTGTCCCTATTACAATAAGTGTACACATAAGTAATCAAGATAAATGGTAAAAAATATTTGTTATAAATTTTTAAAAAATAGTCTAGTGTACCAAATCATGAATATTAATTAAAGAATCATTCCCCTGACTATTAGGTCAAAGGTTATATAACTGGTACCAAACTCTATATGTTTATTTACGTAAAAAGACTTTTATTTTCTGACGGAAAAAATAAAAATCACAAAAAGACTTTTATTTTTGACGGAAAAAATAAAAGTCCCAAAAAGACTTTTATTTTTGACGGAAAAAATAAAATTCCTAAAAAGACTGTTATTTTTGACGGAAAAAATAAAAGTCCCAAAAAGACTTTTATTTTTGACGGAAAAAATAAAAATCGCAAAAAGACTTTTATTTTTGACGGAAAAAATAAAAATAATTTTTAACAGTTAAAAATCAACGTTTATTTTTTCCGTTAAAAAATAATTAATTAAAGTGGATTTTTTTTATTTAGGTCACATAATAACAGTTATTTTTTACCTGATTTGATATAAGTTATAACCGTTACGGTCCCTGCCTAAAAGTCGAACTTGGGTCCATTATAGTCCCTCTCCAAACCAGGTGGATCAAAAGATATGGGCCTTAGAACCCTATAAAAACAAGGAAAATCTTTCTACATGACAGAATCTCCTTTTAAATAGCATGGTGTTTTTTGGGTGAACGGCCTTCGGCCGGGGATTTAAGACTTTCTCCTATGGACAGATGCCAACACCGGCTACGCGACAGAATCTCTTGTTAAATAGAATATTTTTTTTGGGCGACCGGCCTTCGGCCGGGGTTTTAAGACTTTCTTCTATGGACAGATGCCAACACCGGCTAACGCGGCAGAAAATCCTTTTTGGGCGACCGGCCTTCGGCCGTGGATTTAAGACTTTCTCCTATAGACAGATACCAACACCGGCTACGCGACAGAATTTTCTTGTTTTTGTAGGGTTCTAAGGCCCATATCTTTTGATCCACAACAGATACAGCCACACCATTTTGGAAAGGGAAAATTGTGGTCTATCATTTGAGTCTGGGTTAGAGATGAACTATAATGGACCCAAGTTCGACATTTAGGGAGTTTTTCAAAAAAATCGGGGTTCAAAACCCGGTTTTTTGACTGCATCTCCCAAACGGTTTGTGATAAGCCTTCCCACTCAATGGAAAGGTATTTTCATAAGCTTTAAAATGATACCCATATTATATTAACCGGATCCGTAGAACCGGGTACCCGTACCCGAACTTCCGGGTCAAATAACCGGGTACGTCCCCCAAGAAAAAAAGATATCCCCATAATTAGGGTAAAAATACCTACCTCTGGGAAAAATTTCAGAAAAATCTGATCGTTTTTACTAAACTAGAGTTAAGCCAATATTTTTTATAATTTTGTATTACAGAAGCTACTTCAATATTTATTTTAAATTGGATTACGATGTGAACTTTAATAAACATTTCTAAATTTAAAACATATTTAAGTTATTCGACTTCTTTGGAAATCTATTACACAATGTAACAAGTAGAGCGATTCTATACGCATTCTATAGAAATACCTTTACGCTTTGTTACACATTGTTGCATTTACTGTTGAAATGTGTCCTTTTGTGTTGCCAATGAATTGAAAACATACGATGTCAACTTAAAATCTTATTTTTTTGTTCTCTATCACTGAGAAGCCATGTCAAGTCATTGATGGTGCGTGTATGATAACTTGTCCATGGCCGATAAATCGTCAATGTGCCATGTGGGAATCTAACACTAAATACCTTTTTTCCTTTTCTTCTTGCTATTATAAACGCTACTATCGTTCGTTCATCGATTGCCTGTCGATGTTACGCTCATCTCAACAAACATCAGCAGACTATTGCCCAGCAATTTCCGTTTCAAAAATAGCTTTTCGGCATCGCAGTTTCCTCTTTTGATGGATACAATAAAACACATAAATGTACGCGTACTTCATGGCCTCTGTAATAGTCTAGACAGGCTTTAAAGTTTTGTTGATGTGAATGGGAGGATGATTTAATAAAAGTGGGAGTAAAATGTATTCTATGATATAATAAAAAATAATGCTTTTTAAGTTATTTCCTACAAAACTAAACATTGGTGGTCCTTTAAAAAACAAAGCTTTGTTGTTGCCTTAGAAAACTATTCTTTAAAAATATTTTTTTAAAAAATCCACGCCTGTGGGTCCTTTGAAAAAATATTCTTTGAAAAATCCACGCCTTGTGGGTCCTTTGAAAAAATATTCTTTGAAAAATCCACGCCTTGTGGGTCATTTGAAAAAATATTTTTTGGAAAATCCTCACCTTGTGGGTCATTTGAAAAAATATTTTTTTGGAAAATCCACGCCTTGTTGGTCCTTTGAGAAAATATTCTTTAAAAAATCCACGCCTTGTGGGTCCTTTGAAAAAATATTCATTAAAAAATCCACGCCGTGTGGGTCCTTTAAAAAAATATTCTTTAAAGAATCCAAGCCTTGTTGATCCTTTGAAAAAATATTCTTTAAAAAATCCACGCCTTGTGGGTCCTTTGAAAAAATATCCTTTAAAAAATCCACGCCTTGTGGGTCCTTTGAAAAAAACTTTCTTTAAAGAATTCACGCCTTGTTGATCCTTTGAAAAAATATTCTTTAAAAAATCCACGCCTTGTGGGTCCTTTGAAAAAATATTCATTAAAAAATCCAAGCCTTGTGGGTCCTTTGAAAAAATATTCTTTAAAAAATCCACGTCTTGTGGGTCCTTTGAAAAAATATTCTTTAAAAAATCCACGTCTTGTGGGTCCTTTGAAAAAATATTCTTTGAAAAATCCACGCCTTGTGGGTCCTTTGAAAAAATATTCTTTGAAAAATCCACGCCTTGTGGGTCCATTGAAAAAATATTCTTTAAAAAATTCTAACCTTGTGGGTCCTTTGAAAAAATATTCTTTAAAAAATTCTAGCCTTGTGGCTCCTTTGAAAAAATATTCTTTAAAAAATCCACGCCTTGTGGGTCCTTTGAAAAAATATTCTTTAAAAAATTCTAGCCTTGTGGGTCCTTTGAAAAAAAATATTCTTTAAAAAAACCACGCCCTGTAGGTCCTTTGAAAATAATTTCCTTAGAAAATCCACGCCTTGTGGGTCCTGGGGTTTTAAAATTTATATAATTATCCTTCCAAAAAATTACCCATTTATATTTAGTAACTTGTTTAGTAAACTAAAACACCATTCACATCGCAAGACTATTTATTTAATGTTCAACAAGCCAACACACCAACAACAAGAATTTCAATCAATTTAATACTTGTGGCTATTTTTTCATTCCCTTGCATTGGTGTGTATATGTGTGTGTGTGTTTGAGTTTTTTATGACTATGGGTCGTTACCGTAGAATAATGTGGTCCAGTGCCACAAACATGTTAACAATTACAAAAGTTTTTAATTGAATTTGTAATATTCCATTAAAGTTCATACATCAGCATTCATTCATCTAGCCATCCAAACACGTTATTCCTCATCATGAAACATTAAATTATGACAGGACATGGAGAAATTTCAAACATGCCTCAAGTATGTATGTACGTATGGGTGGTATGCTAGCTGGCTGCACTTATGTGGGCTGTGATGATGTGGGTCATATTGTTGATGAACACGCCATACTTACTCACACACACCAACTGCAAAAAACAAGAAAAATACCTGCAGATAGAAGAAGCCGAAGTAGGAGTTACTGCAGGATGGCTGGCAGGCGGGCGGCCATGTCCAACACGTGTATTGTGCAAATAGCCATAAAGTAGCTACTAAAATTCATGTAAATTTACAGCCCAATATGAATATTAATTTAAAACTTTATCCTTTTTTCGGTCATCTCCCACTTTTGCGGTAACAACGAACACCACTACAAGAACAGCAAATTAATCTTCAGGCTCAAAACATAGAGATTGTGATAATAGCAGCAGCCTTGTCCTTTTTACAGTTTTTTATTTTTATTCTAAAAGTTAAGTACTTGTTGTAACACATGAATATATTAGTGTTGAGATGTCCTTGTTAACGCCGTTCAACTGGTCCATCCACAAAAGAGTTATACGATGTTTTATTTGAAGTTTTAACGAAATTTTTGAAAAATGATTATCAAAAGGATTTCCATCGAAGATGTGAGCAAAATGTAAAATTAAAATCTTGTTGTGAGCTGAATTATGTGAATTAATTTGGTCATAGATTAGAGTAGAAGGTTTTTGAGCAACATTGCCTTAATAAGGAAATTATGTTCTTGTTTTTCATTTGCCTCCTATTTGGAAAAAAATATATAAATTATGGTAATATATGACAAAGAAAATATCCATTGGTATACATAACAAATAATGAACATGAACATAGAAAATATTTTAGGAAGCTTAAAAGTGTTATCGTGTATTTATTTCTAAATAAGAAAAACAAAAAATAAGAAGTTTGCATTAACTGATTACAACATCATCTCGAAATTTTGCTCAATCGAATTATGTTTAAAGGGGGACCTACACATTTGGGGCCCTAAAATATAGGCAACACATTTTATTTAGGAGTCCTATTTCCCGAGATGTTGTCTTCTACTTGATATTTCCATCGGATTTGTGGCCTCGCACTTCTGCGTGAACCATCACATGGCTCGCTTTTATATGCCTATTGAGCTGTGGCATCTCCATTCGTTCTCACAACATGGCCTAGCCAACGTAGTGGCTGAAGCTTACACAGAAAAAAAAAATTGTAACCATTTGATAAAAAAATTCAAAAATCCAATTAAAATTTGATTGATTTTTCGCCGATAAAAATAATGTTCATATTTACAATCGCCGATAAAAAAATTGTAATCCCATTCGAAAATATTTTGATAAAGCAATTCTCATATATACTAAAAATTTTGTTGAATTTTATTTTGTTAATCGATAAAATATTTTTCATATTGACAATCTGGTTTATCAAATTATTATTATTATTTCAAATTAAATTTCTTGTAGTACGATACAAAACCTTTTAAAAAGCAATTGCCGATTTTTACCCTTATTATTACAGCTCTCCCACAAAAATACCTCCAAATTTTCAGTATTTTAACGGCTTTAAACTAAATGTGTACCTCTATACCGAATAAAAACTTATATTTGTTATCCATATTTTACAATCTATTCAACAAAGTACTTTGTAATAACGTAATAAAAAATAATATGGCATATTACAAAAAAATTATTAAAAATTGTCCAACAAATTTAATAATTTTTTTAGTCTAACTCGTTTGTTGATGGTTTTTTTGTGAATTGTTGGTGTTTGATAAATATTTCCGACTACGTTTGAAATATGTTATCGACATCTTTTTGTCGAACGCTGATGAAGCTTTTAATCAAAAATTTCGGGGTGGCTTTTTTTCTGTGTAATATGACTGACTATGTCGATGTCCGCGTATAGATTGTAAAGATCGTGGTTCATTCGACGCCGATATTCACCGTCGACGCAGATCGGTCCATAGATCTTCCGGAGAACTTTTCTCTCAAACACTCCAAAAGCTGTCTTATCTGCTTGCGCAAGTACCCATGCTTCAGATCCATATAACAGCACGGATACTATCAGCGTATTGTACAGGCAAAAATAATCGAGATAGACCCATGGTTCCTTTTGGGAATATGCATATTGAAATTGAAGAAAATCGGTTCAGATTTAGATATAGCTCCCATATGTAGTTTTGTCCGATTTAATGTAAATGGTCCCTATATATCTTTCGATTTGCACGAAATTTAGTATAGCCTACTGAATTAGGTTTAGAATGATGTGTGCTAAGTTTTGTGAAAATCGGTTCAGATTTAGATATAGCTCCCATATATAGTTTCGTCAGATTTTAGGTAAATGGTGCACCAAAGTCACTGAAAATCATTTGATTTGCACGAATTTTGGCATACCGTATTGAATCATGTTTAGAATGACGTGTGCTAAGTTTCGTGAAAAACAGTTCAGATTTAGAAATAGCTCCCATATATAGTTTCACCCGATTTAAGATAAATGATGTACCAAAGTCCCTATATATCATTCGATTTTCACGAAATTTGGCACAACATAATGAATTAGGTCTAGAATGATGTGTGCATAGTTTCGTGAAAATCGGTTCAGATTTAGATATAGCTCTCATATATAGTTTCGCCCGATTTTTTGTAAATGGTGCACTAAAGTCCCTATATATCTTTCGATTTGCACGAATTTTGGTATAGGGTACTGAATTAAGTCTAGGATGATGTTGCAAAGCTTCGTGAAAAGATCCATAGCTCGGCCGATTGAAACAACGTACTGATTTAATATAAATTAGTCTCTTGCAAGTTTTTCTGAAATCGGTTCAGATATAGATATATAACAAAAACGCGTCGTCTGTTAGGATACATATGTAGAATATACCCAAAGTGGTGAAGGGTATCATATAGTCGGCCCAGTCCGACTTTACTACTTTCCTTACTGGTTTTTGTTCACCTTTGCGTCTCGTATGACATATTCGAGCAGGATGTTAAAAATATCACACGACAAACTATCACCTTGTCTAAATCCTCATTCCGATAAGTCCTTTCCAACTTTAACTGCTGACCTTGTACCACTGAAAGTTATCTTGCATAGTCGTATTAATTTTGTACAAATGCCAAACGCAGACAAGGCTTTAAACACCTCCGAACGGATAGAGCTGTCGAATTCGGCATTATATTCGACGAATAGGTGGTATGCGTCGATGTGTTTTTCGTGGGTCTTTTCCAGGATCCAGTGCAGAGTGAACATCTGGTCAATGGTGGATTTTCCAGGTCTGAAGCCGCATTGGTATGGTCCAAAATGTCATTGACCATGCACACCGTTCACACAGCACGCACTTTATATAGGATGGGAAGGAGACTTATTCCTCTATAGTTGGCGCATATCGTCTTGTCTCCTTTTTTGTGCTCGGGACACAGGATGCTGAGGTTGCAATCATAGCCAAATTGTACTATTCAGCCGATACATGCTCCTGACTATCATCTGAGCACCGGACTTGAATAGTTCGGCTGGTAATCCACCAGCTTGGTGGATGGTGATACCATCAGCTTGGTCTTATCGCTGTTTACTGCCAGGCAGACTCCTTGTCAATTTGTTCAAAGGTGGCTGTCACCGCTTCCAGTGTTCGACCCATTATTTCGATGCCATGGCGTAGGCGAGTAACATGTGCTGCTTGGTGTACAGAGTGCCATTTCTGTTCATTTCTTCAGCAGGATGTTAAAAAGGTCACACGATAAACTGTCATCTAGTCTGAATCGTTGTTCGGTATTAAAGGGCTCCGAGAGGTCCTTTCCGACTTTAACTGCTGATCTTGTGCCAGTTAAAGTTATCCTGCATAAACGTATTAATTTTGCAGGAATGTCAAACGCAGACATGGCTTTATACACCTTTGAACGTATAGGGCTGTCGAATGCGGCTTTATAGTCGACGAATAGGTGGGATGTGTCGATGTGTTTTTCGTGGCACCTACTGCTTTATTGTTCTTCAGCCGATTAATTGCTATTCTGACCTCATCTTGGCTAAGTGGCATACACACTATACCGTCATCTCTAATTGGTTTTGGGGTAGCTTCTTCACCGCCACTGTTCGATACCAGAAGCTTTTCAAAATGATCCTTCCAAATCCTCAACACGCTATTTGTATCTGTTACCAGGTTTCCATCTTCATCTCTACAGGAGGATGTGCCTGCACCAATGCCTTCGGTTTGGTGTTTTACTCGTTGGTAAAATTTTCGGACTTCATTCTGACTTTTGAACAGTTCGATTTGCTCACGCTCAAGTTGTTCTTGTTCTTCCTTCTTTTTTCTGAAAATGTGTTTCTCCTCTCTCCATTTCTCACGATAATTCTCCATCGCATTTCGTGTGGCTACTGTCTGTAGGGTTGCCCGATGCGCTGCGTTTTACATTAAATCGCATTATAGATTCGCTTCAAGGTAATGGTCCGAATCGATATTCGCTCCTCGGATCGATCGAACGTCTAGAACACTAGATGAATTCCTTCCGTCATTCACAACATACTCAATTTGATTTCTCGTTGTTTGATCGGGAGAAATCCAGGTGGCTTTGTGTATATCGAGATGCTTGTATCTGATGCTGCTAAATACCATTTTTGCTGACGCGAAGTCAATCAACCTCATGCCGTTGTCGGACGTTTCTTCATGGAGGCTGAATTTTCCGACGATGGGACGAAAAATATTTTCCGTTCCGATTTTTGCATTAAAATCTGATAGGAGAATTTCAATATCATGGTCAGGGCAGCGTTCAAATGCTGTTTCTAGGCGCTCGTAAAATATGTCTTTGGTCTGTTCACCCTTGTCTTCCGTAGGAGCATGGGCGCAAATCAGACTAATGTAGATGAACTTCGCTTTTGTACGGAATATAGCAATTCGGTCATCTACTGTAGTGAATCTGGAGACGAGGTCTTTTATTATTCTATTAACCATAAATGTGCAGCCAAATGCATGTCTCGTTTCATGGCAGCTATAATACAGTGAGTAATCGTCTGATTAACTTACGCCAGTCCCTTTCCATCGCATTTCGTGTAAGGCAATAATATCGGCTTTGTACATCCTGTTCCTGAGTACATCCACCAAAGCGAACACTACGCACATTCCAAGTGCAGATTCGCAGATCGTGGTCCTTTATACGTTTGCGGGGGTCGTCAACATTAGGGGGTTTGGTTTTCTTTTTCGTTGCTTTTTCATAGTTGGAGGTGTTTTCCGAGTATGGGCAACTAGCCCAACGACTCAACCCATTTTTTATAGTTCTTATGGGTGAACTCGCGGAACATGTCAGCTCACCATTTCAACGGATGATGAAAGTAGCTACCCCAGATGACACCGCGGCGAGGTCAGTGTCCACAATTGAGATGAAAGAGGGACCAAGATAAGCCTGGGCTTCGCCCTGTTAAAGCCAATCAGAACCGTTACTTGGTACCTATCATACCCTACGTCACCCATTGAAAGTAAAGGCAAAAATGAATAATAGCTCAATGTGGTGTAGTGTTCAAAAAAATCAAATTCAATTTTCGTATTTTTTAAACAACTTTACTAACAGTTTCAGGCATTAATCTACTGTTTTCCAAATATACTCTTTAAATAATAGCCACCCAACCATTAATTTCATTTAAATCCATTTAACTATTTGCTTTAAAATCCTTCCAAATAATCCTTATATTTAATTAATGTTTAATATCTTGAATACACAAAACAAATTCAGCAGGTGTGTGTATGTGTGGGTGTTTTTTTACAAGAGAACAATATAATTTACATTATTATTAGCAAAACGTCCAGTGAATGAGGTGGGGTTAGTTAAAAGTATTTTGCGAACAAATTGCATTTGGCAAAGCAAATTGAATTCAATTAAAATATCAAACAATACCAAATTAATTACAGTTAATATGATTTCAATATGTGGTGTATCAATTTGCTTTCTCTGCAATTGAATAATAAGCACAACACTCAATCACAATACGACCGCAACGACAACTTCTGTAACAACAACAACAATAAAACCGAAAACAACAACTACATCCAGAAGAGCAGCAGCAGCAACTGCTGCGGCAGCAAAACAAGAATGCAATAACTATTTGTTCAATGTATTGTTTAACATGCCATAATCAAATGCCACAATACCAATACACATAATCATGCATATATGTATGAAACAGGATATACATACAACACACACACCTACGCATAATACCATAAAGTGTTGTAAAACTCACACACGCACACCCACACACACTTAAAAGCCTCACGCCTAACCATCAAAGCCATGCAAAGCCGACACATTTATCCGCCACGATTGTTTTAAAAACCAATATTTATTCTGTTAATTTTCACAGGAAACGGGAATTATCCCGCCATGAGGAGGTGTTTATAAACTCGATAAATTCTAAAATCTTAAATTGTTCGTTGTCTATATATAGTGCAAAGAAATTTAATTAATTCATAACATGTTTGCGTTTTGCAATTGTAGAACTATTGTATGTGTAGACAAGTTTTAAAATATATAACAAGTAAAAAAGTTGTGTATTTTATACCCCCTACAATGTGTTGTATATTCCGCATTTCTTTAAAAAATCCGAGCACCGGTATACTCGCTCTTTGTACATAGTCCATAAGGTTCCCTGAAATCGTCTTACAATAATCATTTATAGAGACTTAAATTATTCCTTATGCAAATAATTATACTTTGTTCAGCACTTCATGAAGAATTTTTCTTAGTCATCTTCCCCCTCTCTACTCTAAATAATTCAATACTTCAACTGACCTAATACAAATTTCTTCAGCTACATTGTATATATGAAGACTTTCTTAACTCCCGAATTTCTGTGCTACAAAGACCTCTTGAGTTTTAAAATATGTGTAAAATACAATATAATAACAAATACAATAATAATCTCAGCTCGCCCATAGAGATTCTCTGGCATCCAGTACGTCTAGAAATACTTCCTAAGCATTAGCTTATGCAGATTAGTTAAGCTTCTGATTAGTTAAACTTCAGCACATTTATAGATACTTTCTGATGTAATACTCCTCTGTAAAAACTTCCTGTGCAACAGATATTCAGCTTATAAATGAGCTTTCAAGACATCCTGAGCTTCAAATCTCATACTCAGAATTATCGGCTTTAATACGTTAATAAGATTTTCCTGGACTGTCGTCTGAAAAGACTCCCAGAGCCCCAGGAACTACACAGATATCTTGAGCTGTATTGCATCTCCAAATAAATTCTGTGCTCCATCTCGTCTGTAAATAATCCTTGAGCTTCAGTTACACATATCAAACTTATCTAATAAGGATATTCACTAAGGGCCTTTATTGCGAAGATGTATTTTAGCCTGCAAAAGTATTATGACCTCTACCATGATATCAACACGAAGGTGGACATGGCTAAAACTACAATTATATTTTTTATTATTGGTCCATATTTGATATAGCCCCCATATAAAGGTTCCGCCTTATATTCGTTATTTTGCATTCTTGGGTTTTGTATTTTTGCAGTAAATAGCCAATATGTGTGCATGTCCAGATACAGCTCCCATATAAATTCCAGCCCCATTTGCGGCATATGGAAGAAGTTAGACGTCCTCCAGGGGTTTGGAGGGTTGATAATACCTTTTTAGAAAATGTATCAATATATCCTAAAGTTTTGGCTCGCTTATAAAGTTCTCGCCTCACTGTCGACATTATAATTTTCCTAACCGAAATGGTCGTAGAATTATGTTTACAGGAAAATGTTCATATAGGTCAATTGTTGAAATAGCCCCCATAGAGAAGAAAGATTTTAGCCAGATTTTCTCACCAAAGAAGCTATAATTTGGCATTCTACATACCTAGTGAATAAAACATTGATTCCCAGAAAAATTTATAATGTAGGTCGATATTTTAATTGCACACTACAAAATGGTCACACTTGCGTAAATTATACATAGACTTTGCTGTGGACATAGGGGTGGGTATTCTTCCATTTTTTTCTGATTTCGGAAACTTTGCACAAGTTTCCTATTCTGATACCGAATTCGTTCCCAGATTAAAATTATATGAAGCTCCTTACAATGTCGTAAATTTTAATCGGGATTACTTAGTGTTGTTGGTGTACCATACATAGGTCTCTGACAAAATCATGTGCATCACGACCGATTTAAAGCTGCAGTATTGTGCACCATTCATTATACCCTACACAACTATACTGTCAGGGTATTATAGCTTTGTGTAGCCCCAAAAGTTTGTAACGCCGCGAAATATTGGTCCTAGACCCACCTTTAAGTATACCGATCGTCATATCTCGACTAGCTGAGTCAATCTGTCCATTATTTGTAAACACGATACAGGCCACAGTTATGGACCAATCATCACAAAATGTTGCATGTGGGATGGGTTCTGGCCAATGAAGACTCCCATTGTTTTTGGTAAAGATCAGTTAATTGGGATGAAATGGACCAAAAACTTTTTTTGTCTGATTTACTGCTTGCTCCAGAGGTCGCAATTATGGTTCAAACATGGTGAAATTTTACATTGAGAAGAGGTTCGGGCCAAAGAATAAGCATGCCTGTTTTGATAAAGATCGGTCAATATTTAGCGAGTCAAATGGACCCTGACTTTTGTGTGAAAAATTATAAAATTTGTATTCTATAGCTAATATATTGTTTTTGCAAAATAGTCAGGCTGAATCCCAGTTTGTTGTTTTTATAAAAAACAACTAGTTATTAGTGGGGAATGTATGGCATTGTTTGCCGAGGGGTAAGGCAGGGAAGACTATAGTTTCGGATCACGCCACTGATCCTCATCAGTTCGTTTTTTATTGGGATATTCTCCCCAGAAGCTATTGCTTCTATACAAAAAACCATTCATACCCAATTGTCTCTTGTAACATAGCGAAGTACTTAGCTGACCAACGACATAAACTGCATGAGAATTTCGCTGGTGCCTCACCTCGAAGTTAACAAGGCATTTACAAACAATTCCATACCTTTCCCACTGTTGTGTGTTGTCACATCGCGACAAATGCACACAACGACTTTGTTGGATCATTGGCGTGATCCGAAACTATAGTCTTCCCTGCCTTACCCCTCGGCAAACAATGCAATACATTCCCACTAATAAATAGTTGTTTTTTATAAAAACAACAAACTGGGATTCAGCCTGACTATTTTGCAAAAACAAAATACAAATGGTATCCCAAATAAACCGCCAACACTACTATAGCTAATATATTTACTCCTGAAGGACATAGACCCTAGAAGTTGATAGCATACAAGAGGAGTGCTTGAAATTTAAATTGATACCAATTATATTGTCGTATGTTCTCGGATGTGTGAGTTACACTTAAATAGGTGCAGGTGCTTACGTATTCAGATATTATTTAGTAACCCATTACCACACTAGAGGGCGGAAATATAGCGCTGATCGCTTTTAAATTTTGCATGAGGTTCCAGTTATGGTCAAGGACAACGCCTATAATTTTCGGTGATGATCAGATTTTTGTGTTTTTTGAGTCGATGCCAATAATAGGCCGAACATCACAACACAACCCACAATGAAGTGAATCTGGACAATTAATTAGAAGAGCTGTACTAAATATGAATACTAATATTCCGAAAATATGTCAGTGTAAGGAAAAGGTGCTGTTGACTTCTAATCGGGCCAGATTGAGCAAAAATCACGTTATATTGCTCAGGCTCGGAATAAACATCCGCAGAAAGTTAGAGTTCCGTAGTAGTTGTGTAGGGTATCGTATGGTCGGCCCCGTGCGACTCTACTGCTCCGCTCACTGGTTTGTATTTGTTCTACAATATCAACGAAACTCAATTAGGTAGGCCATTTAAATGAGGTCACAATTTCAATAAGGTCCATGTATGATCTCATGGACCATATTGAAATTGGGCCTGCGACCTGTACTTCGTTTAAACTTTTATATCAACAGACGGATATGCATAAATCGTCTATCACTTCCTTTCTACTTAAGACTTTAGAAGGTTACTAGACCTGGAAATTAGGAACACCATTAATTCTACCAAAATCAGCAAATCCCAACATCCTGTAGGCATATCTGTAGATACTGCCTTACATAAGGTGGTCGAGCACATCGAGAAGAATATGAAGACATCCGGTTAAATATTGGCTGTATTCCTCTATATCGAAGGAGCCTTCAATTATGTGAAACTGGAAGCTATCCATAGAAGATACAAATGGAATTAAAAATCTCAATAGGAAATGAAATATCCCAAACTTCCGTCTGTCATCTTTGGGTGGAGTCACCATAACCTTTTCCTTAGAAGCAAAGCACCTAGGAACAGTCCTTGACCCTAGGCTAACGAGAAAAAGGCATGTTGAGGGACGCACTAAGAAAGATTTAATAGAACTCTTCTCTTGCAAGAACTCTATAGGTAAAAGTTGGGGACTAAAGCCCGAGATCATACACTGGTTGTATGTAATGCTTTTACTCCCCATACTAACTTAGGGTTACGTTGTATGACGGCAAGGGGTCAACAAGCGTGCACTACTGGTCAAAGTGAGTAGCGTAGAGCAATCAGCGTCGATCCTGATTACCGCAAGCGGCCTTGAATGTAATTTTGAATCTCCAACCAGTGGATTTCTCTCTACAATACCAGACATGGAAGTCGCTGCACTTTGACCACGCTAGCATCCTGAACACTATTAAAGATTACACAGGAACACTCACATCAGTGACTATGTTCCCTCCCATAATGACTTTGTAGGCATTCGACTAGATTCCCTGGCAGGGAATCCTGGGCAAGTGGGTCCTAACTTCTGACCGGTCTCTCGGTTTATACAGGCGGGTCGAAAATGGAGGAAGGCACTGTTGCAGATCTTTACTGTAAGGAATTGGCTATATATGTCGATTATCAATCGGCCCTTAAGGCACTAAAGTCGTGTACTATAAACTCAAAAGCGGTTCTTCATTTTAATGTAGGGTTGCAGGACACAACAACATGGAAGGGATGACATCATTGGCAAAATCCGAATGAGCTATTGTGTGAAAGCCGGCAACCGAAGGTCAGCTGAACCTGGATGCAGGATATCACATATACTCTCTAGATGTTCATCGCTATGTAATAGAAGTCATCGACGTTTTGGAAAGTATAAAATTGATACTCTAGTAATCGAAAAGGAAACTGTAGACGCAATTTATTTTCAATTCAGAGTATGTGCAGATTATTCGGAAAATAATCGAAAACTCGAAATCTTAGGGAATATCGAAAAAAAACTGATATCAGAGCCATCGCAAAATTTTTAGTTGAGGTATTAGCTCCGTGGAAAATTAAAGTCCTATTGTAGTTGTGTGATGTATGATCTTCGTCCTGTCCGATTAACTGATTTGCTTACACATCGTTTAAAAAAGTTAAAAGACGTTTTGGAGACGGGGAAAATAATTTCATGTTTTGGGTAGGTGAAATTCAGCATTTTTATCAAACTCCCACGCCTGTTATTCGACAATTACCTTTCGAAATTCTTGGTAATTGGACTAAATGTGGATGGACCACATGAAACTTAACTGCGGCCATATTTTATGGACATAATCTCCAAAACAATAATATTTTCTTTAAAAATGAAGTAACATCAAATTGAAATTCCAATTCGATTTAAATCCCGCTATATTAAAATCTAAAATATTTTTAAATTAATATCGAAAAAATTGTTTCTATTCCTTTAAAATTTCTAAAGAATCTCCGTTAAGAAATAGTCAGCAGCCAACATCTTCTTGAATATGTTAATGTTTTCGTATCCTTTGTTTTAAAGAAGATGCGATTATCTTTATTGCAGATACATCGTCAATAAACAACTATAACAACTACAGCTATTTACAGCAATAGCAGCAGCAGTGACAATCGTATCAGCTGGTTTATATCATCGTTCAGACGTTTTATACAAACATTGACCTTTGAGTGGCAACATTATTGGCGTTTGTCTACCCTTTTCGGTCTTCTTGAGAGAGAGTGTGTGTGGATGTGTGTCTGTGTTTGTGTTATTATAAGCCCCTTAGACAAATAAGATGAGTACATATTATGTGAATTAGATCATATGCTAGATATCACTGCAGTATTATTTCGTTTCTCTTGGTGTTGAAGTTGTTGTTGTCGTCATCGTCGTTGTTTGGATACGACCAATAAATACATTGTGAAAATACAATAAAAACAACTGTCAAAGTACCCTTTTAACCCTTTTTCGAGTTTTTGATATGTTTAATGTTTGCTTTTATCGTAAAAGTTCATGCGGGACAATACAAATGCGCGTAACATAGGGGGGTTTGGATAAACAGAGGTTTCTCAAGATATGGACAAAATTCTTGTGACTTTTGAAGGAAGGTCATATTGGCCCACGCGTCATTAGTTATATCTGCCCAAAAATATTAAATATTGCAAATCGAGCAAAACCCTGATATGACCCACCTTAATATTGCCATATTTGTAGCTTTGGTAAAGGCGTGTTTGTAGTTGTTGGCTCCCCTCAGGCCATTCCATATACCACATGGCAGACAGTGTCATTGCATATTAGTGTAATTGACTGTGAGCAATAAACGCTGCATAAATGTCAACCGCATATAAACAAACGATCACTAACTACAGCGGTCATACTCATAGTAACCCCGTCATGGCAATGACCACATTATCAAAATAATAACAATAATAATAATAATCATATTATGCAACAATAAACAGCAACAACAACAACGTCAACAAAAACAATCCCGTAGCCAATGGTTAGATTATGTTTTAAGTGTCACAACTTTACAGGCAATAAACTTTCTGTCAAGTGCCGACGACATATGGTCTATTGACGATGAAATGTTATGCACTTTCAAGGGGGAAATTGTAATGTTATTTCAATATGTTCGCAATTTGAGTTGTTGTGATTAATAATTAATTAATATAATGTTTTAGTTAAATATTTCCATAAAAATATTGATTTTCAAAAAAATTATATTTCGAATACAAAATCATGTAGGGAAAAGAAAAAAGTTCGAAACACAAACGTTTATGTGTTAGTAAGTTAAGCCTGATTCTATTTTTAAATTATATAAATCGAAAACAGAAACAAGTATCATGATTTAAACATGTCCATCTGTCTGTTATCTAGCCTCTAAACGAATTGGGGTAGATCCCCAAAATTTTGCATATAATTGCCTTATGTCTGCAAGCAGGTCAAGTTCGTATACGAGCTATATCGGCCCACGCATAGGCATATATGACTACCCCCCAATTTTGAGGTTCTTGAGAGCGAATTCACTTAAATTTGGTACAATGGGTTGATATTTGGTATCAAATGGGGTTCTTAGGCGTGCTTTACAACCGACTTCGGAGAAATTTGGTACAATGGGTTCTTCTTTGGTACATCAATCCACACAAATGTTCTCGGTAACCTATGCCAAAATACTTGTCATTAGGACAGACTTAGTTTCCTTTTTTTACCCTTCACCACACTGTGGTTCAGAGTATTATGTCTTTGTGCATATTTTTATAACAGACAAAAGGAAATGAGATAGACACATGCTTCCTTTTGAGAACGTGCATAGAATCACTTTTTAAGTCGATTTATGCCGATTTTAGGTAAATAGAGCACCAAAGTCTCTGAAAATAATTCGATTTGCACGAAATTTGTCATAGCGACTAAATTAAGTCTAGAATGATGTGTTTTAAGTTTCGTAAAAATCGGTTGTGAGTTAGATGTAGCTCCCATATATATTCATGTAAATGGTGCACCAAAGTCCCTATATATCTTTCGATTTGCACGAAATTTGGCACAGCGTAATGAATTATGTCTAGAATGGCGGGTGTATTGCTTCGTGAACATCAAAACTTCCAATATTTGTTCGATTGATACAAACTTTTGCACAGGGTACTGAATTAGGTCTATTGTGATGTATGCGAAGTTTTAGTGGAATCGGTTCAGATTTTGATATAGGTCCCATATGCAGTTTCTTCGGATTTTATATAAATGGTGCACCATACTATTAATGTTTATACCCTTCACCACACTGTGGTACAGGTATTATGTCTTTGTGCATATGTTTGTAACAGGCAAAAATAATCTAAATAGACCCATGGTTCCTTTTGAGAATATGCATAGAATAACTTTCTTAGTCGATTTATACATGTTCGTCCGTCCGTCTGTCCATGTCAAATTGTAAACAAAGTACAGGTCGCATTTATGATCCGAATTGGATGAAATTTGGCACAACTCATTTGATAGGCCCAAGGACGAATCCTAATGAAATTGGGAAAAATCGGTTCAGATTTAAATATAGCTCCCATATATATTTTCGTCCGATTTAATGTTAATGGTGTACCAAAGTCCCTATATATCTTTCGATTTGCTCAAAATTTGGCATAGCGTACTGACTTAAGTCTAGAATGATGTATGTTAAGTTTCGTGAAAATCGGTTCAGATGTAGATATAGCTCCCATATATAGTTTCGTCGGATTTTAGGTAAATAGTCCACTTAAGTCCCTGGAAATCATTTGATTTGCACGAATTTTGGCACAGCATAATGAATGAGGTATATAATAATGTGTGTTAAGTTTCGTGAAAATCGGTTCAGATTTAGATATAGCTCCCACATATATTTTCATCTGATTTTAGGTAATTGGTGCACCAAAGTCTCTGAGAATCATTCGATTTACATGAAATTTGTCATAGCGTACTGAATTAAGTCTAGACTGACGTGTGCTAAGTTTCGTGAAAATCGGTTCAGATTTAGATATAGCTCCCACATATATTTTCGTCCGATTTTATATAACTGGTGCACCAAAGTCCCCATATATCCTTCGATTTGCACGAATTTTTGTATAGGGTACTGAATTAAGTCTAGAATGATGTTGCTAAGCTTCGTGAAAAGATCAATGGCTAGGCCGATTGACACAACGTACTGAAGTAATATAAATTAGTCTCTGGCAAGTTTCCCTGAAATCGGTTCAGATATAGATATATAACAAAAACGCGACGTCTGTTTGGATACATATGTAGAATATACCCAAAGTGGTGGAGGATATCATATAGTCGGCCCAGTCCGACTTTACTGTTTGTCCGATTGAATCAGAGTACTGAATTAGGTCTATATAGATGCATGTCAAGTTTTTTATTGGATTTTGTGTCGAGATAAATTTTGTATAGCGCACTGTGTTGCATATGGCAAATTGTAGATGCCACGGTTGTTAAATACGTCCATTTATGTAGATAGATCTTTTTACATGTTCAATGATAAATCTCAGATTGATATCTGTATGGGTTGTTTTAATTTAGTTCATATACCTATGTACTTCACGTAGTTAATTTCGTCCGATTCCATTTCAATATTCCTCCAAAAATGCGATGTCTATTCTATCTAAAGGATATTGCACATATGAGCAACTCTTGTATGTACCCAAAGTGGTGAAGGGTTCATATAGTCGGCCCCGTCCGAGTTTTAAACTTTCCTTACTGTTTTCCGTTCGATTTTAGGTAAATATAAATCGATTTACATAAATTTGTCCCATTGCATGCAAACGACTCTATACTTTCCAAATGAAATTAAATTTATCATAGGTCCCAGAATGGCATAAATATCACATTTTCCAGTTCGTTCAATTTCATGTCAATGTTCTTTCAGAGACATATGTAAAATATACACAATGTGGCCAATGGTATCATATTGTCGGCCCAGTCCGGCTTTACTACTTTCCTTAATGGTTTTTCGTTGCCTATCTTCTGGGTGTGAAAAAATCGAATGCACACATGTATGCTACATATCAACCAATAATAATTCCATTCGGAAGATCGCTTCTAATGTGGAGATGGACCAGGAAATATGGACAAAGAACAGGCAACGTTACTATGTTTGAAGCAACCCTGAGTTCACACAGGTACATGCCCCTAAAGATACATTGGTTATTCAAATTTCTTAAGGCGATTGTCAACTAAAGGACATACGTTATAGCTCTAGTTGCAGGCCAAGCAAAGGAAGACAATGAAAGTCACCAGCTCATTGATACCTGATTGTTCTGATAGTAGATTAGACTCCTCCGACAGTGGTACAGATAGTTGTTGAGAGCATGACAGTGTAGTATCAAGGAGCATATTGAAGCATAACACAACGGGCAGTGTTAGACGCTTTGTTACGCGTCTAATAATGCAGCACTGATGTTCTCGGAGATTTCTGCTGAGGACATTGAAATTCCAACTCCATGTTGGAATATCCACAGGACTATCTACAAGGAAGTGGAGCATGTTCTTTGACAGCAAACTCCGACAGAGTTTTGGATATCAGACCGTATCTAGAGAATCGCAGAGGGTCTACAGAAGGCGTTAAATGAGTCCAACCTATGGGGATCAATTTTGTTGATTGTTGCCAAAACAACGAAAGTGAATACCGGCAAAAGGTCAGATGTAGTTCGGCTGCAGCATCCCGCAACGCACCCCAATTTATAAGTTGCCACCTGATTTTTTCTTCCGCTACTTCACTGCAAGGAGTGAGATTTCTTTGGTAGAAGTAAAGCAGATCACTCTTGTAATGAGCCTATGCATGTTCCGTGTTTCATTTCATAGTTAAATCATTATACCCTACACAACTATGTTGTCAGGGCATTATAGCTTTGTGCAGCCCAAAAGTTTGTAACGCCGCAAAATATTGGCCCTAGACCCACCTTTAAGTATACCGATCGTCATATCTCGACTAGCTGAGTCGATCTAGACATGTGTGTCCGTCCGTCCGTCTGTCCATTATAATTTGTAAACACGATACAGGCCACAGTTATGGACCAATCTTCACGAAATTTTGCATGTAGAATGGGTTCTGGCCAATGAAGGCCCCTATTGTTTTTGGAAAAGATCGGTTAATATTTAGGGGATGAAATGGACAAAAAAACTTTATTTTTGTCGATTTTTCTGGTCGCTCCAGAGCCCGCAATTATAGCCCCAACACCGCGAATTTTTGTATGGAGAAAGGGATTGGGCCAAACAATAAGCATGCCTGTTTTGATAAAGATCGGTCAATACTTAGCGGGTCAAATGGACCCTGACTTTTGTGTGAAAAATGGCAAAATGATGGCGTATATATTTGCTCCTGAAGGACCAAGAGCAAAGAAGTTGAAAGTATGTTCAAGAGGAGTGGTTGACCTTTAAATTGGTACCAATTATATGGCCGTATGTCCTCAGATGTGGGAGTTACACTTAAATATTTACAGGTGCTTATGTATTCAGATATTATTTAGTAACCCTTTACCACACTAGAGGGCGGAAATATAACGCTGATCGCTTTAAAATGTTCCATGAAGTTCCAGTAATGGTCAAGGGTAACGCCTACAATTTTCGGTGATGATCAGATAATAATTTTGGGATGAAGTGGACCAAAAACTTAACTTTTTTTTTTTGAGTTGAAAGCCCAACTTCACAACATAACCTACGGCAAAGAGAATCTGGACAAGTACAGCCCTCGTCTACTGAATATTAGTAATATTTGTTGACCTGTTAACGCAAAATTAGATTTTCATAGAAGTTGTGTATGGTATCATATGGTCGGCCCCGTCCGACTATACTGCTCCGCTCACTGGTTTTATTATCAAAATGCGTGCTCTGTTAAGAATGTTTATCGCGCGAAAGTGTGTTCTGAAGCAAAGCTCATTTTCGGTTTATTGGGTACGTAAATAAGCAGAATTCTAATTTTTTAGTGAAGACAAGCCAGAAAAATTGCAACTGCTTCCAAAGCATCCTAAAAAATCTATAGTTTGCTGCGTTGTATATGCTAGTGGCATCATTCATCCGTACTCCTTCAAAATCACTGCGAATCGTAACGTTTTTGTCCAAAATCGAGAACTTTGCCTCATGTCTATACAGACAAACCCGCTTCAATGGACGCAATGAAAAACAACATTAAAGCATTTATTCCTGAGATACCGACCGAAAAGTTTGGAATGAGTATTTCAAAATTGGACTAAGTGGATGAACCATGCTTCAGTCGCGGTCAAAATGTTTATGAAATGATCTTCAAACATCTACGGTCCGCACTATGGATTAAACAAAAATCATAAACCCTTATTTGGGGGGTTGAAAATGCAAATGATATTTAACTATTTTTGATCATTTTCATTTTCAAACATCATATGATAATTTCAAAAAACAATTCAAATCAAAAGTTCCATTAATTCCCCACAGTCATTTCATTGCATAGATTTTTATCCCTACAAAAGAATATTTAAATCTTTGCCTAACTCAATTTCAAACGAATTTGCTTTAATAATTCCAAACAAAGCCTCTTGTTACCTTGCCAAAAACCAACTAATTTCCATCTTTTGGTAAAAAAAAGTTGCCAATAATTAATCTTGTTTATAACTTTGTTCATTCTCCACAAAAAAGAGAGAGAAAAACAACAACAAGAAAAAAATTGTAAGGTCCATGGGCATTAGAGCCACTTTTTTTAACAACAAAACAAATATATCATAACACCATGCTACACGATTTGTAATAACAAGGCTAAGCAACAGGCTTTTTCACTTCTCTATTGTTATTGTTGTCGTTGCTCTCTATAAGCAATCTGTAAAATACCTTCACAGAGGGTGTTAAACAACCAAACAAACGATATCAACAAGGGCTAGTCGTACACAATCGAATAGCAAAGAATGAGGGGGCGTACAACGAAAATAAAATAAAAACTTTTTCATTAATGAAAAAGTTTTGTCAC
This sequence comes from Musca vetustissima, assembly GCF_032173495.1. Taxonomy (NCBI): domain Eukaryota; kingdom Metazoa; phylum Arthropoda; class Insecta; order Diptera; family Muscidae; genus Musca; species Musca vetustissima. Next base: position 111,955 of record NW_026874785.1, read on the forward strand.
ATCAAAATAAAACCCACAATAAGCCTAACAAACAATAACCTGCTACCAGAATTGAACCATCGTTTGGGGGGTAAAAGGCAGGAACAGGCAGATGGAAAAACAAACTTGTAAGGAACTTCGAGTTATCAAACAAAACCACAACATAAATTTAACCACATCTAAACATATAGCCGATATATCAACATGTATGTGACTAACAGCAACAGGACATTGAATTGCAGTTATCAAAGCTACATGAGTATAGTATTGAACATGACAAATAAGACATTATAAAACTTACCCAAATGGTGTTGAATAAATCACCGGAATCTGCAAAAAAAAAAACATCAACAGATATTAGAATATATTACAGTAATATAAATATATTTTTTAAAATATATTTTACAGGACTATTTTCAAGAAACATTACAAGGCGTGGATTTTTTAAAGAGTATTTTTTCAAGGACCATTACAAGCCGTGGATTTTTTAAAACATACTTTTTTAAGGAACATTACAAGGCGTGGATTTTTTAAAGAATAGTTTTTCAAGGACCATTACAAGGCGTGGATTTTTTAAAGAATATTTTTTCAAGGACCATTACAAGGCGTGGGTTTTTTAAAGAATATTTTTTCAAGGACCATTACAAGGCGTGGGTTTTTTAAAGAATATTTTTTCAAGGACCATTACAAGGCGTGGGTTTTTTAAAGAATATTTTTTCAAGGACCATTACAAGGCGTGGGTTTTTTAAAGAATATTTTTTCAAGGACCATTACAAGGCGTGGGTTTTTTAAAGAATATTTTTTCAAGGACCATTACAAGGCGTGGGTTTTTTAAAGAATATTTAATTGTCCTAGGATGGGATGATATATACCAAGCAACGGCTCTGATTGGCTTTAACATGACGAAGTCCAGGCTTATCTTGGTCCCTCTTTCATCTCAATAGTGGATACTGACCTCCCGCGGTGCCACCTGGGGAGTTATCACCCGATGAAATAGTGAGCTAATATGTACAGCGAGTTCACCCATAACCCCATAATGGGTTGAGGCATCTTGTTAGTTCCCCACTCTCGGGAAACCCAACCTACTATGAAAAAGCAAACACAATTGTTAAAGTAATATAGTAGGCTATGCATAATGGAATAATTTATTGTAACTAGTAGTCCTTGCCATATACATATTTTGGTTTTGTTTGCCGTTGGAATTATTTGAAATGTTAGTCTCTATTGAATTGTCTTGCTGTAAATATTAATAAATATCTAGTACTTCGCTTTGTTACAAGAGACATTTGGGTATGAAAGGTTTTTTGTATAGAAGCAATAGCTTCTGTTTCACTTCCAAGAAAGAAAGCCCTATAATTTCTCAATAGGTTATGGTCCCAGGCAGGCTATGAAAAAAAATCTGTGTGAATTGAGGAAATAATTGGAAAATCCCCTAAAATCGTGTGAAATCAAGACAAGATGAATGTGCAAATCGAGAAATTGGACGATGGCAATTATGCTACATGGAGCATTCAGATGAAAAGTGTCCTAGTCCATATGGATTTGTGGGGAATCACATGTGGAAGAGAGATAAAACCCGAAGGCGCAGGAGCAGCTGTTTTTGAAATCAAGGATGAAAAGAAGTTGGCATTGATATTGCTTCATGTGAAGGTAAATCAAATTCATCATCTAGAGGATTGCAAAACGGCGTGGTTGAAGTTGAAAGAAACGCATCAACCAAAGGGTCCTGCAAGGAAGATTATGTTGTTCAAGAAACTCCTGTCAATGAAGCTGCAAGTCGGTGGTAAGATGGTGGATCATCTAAATCATTTTAGTACAATTTGTGAGAATCTGATCATAATTCTGCTGTCAAGTTTGCCGACAAATTATGAAAACTTTTTGGTCGCAATAGAGACTCGCGACGAGCTGCCTATATTCAGTGCCTTAAAGGTGAAGTTATTGGAAGAAGGAGCAAGACAAGTTGAAGCAGAAAGATGTACAATTGTCGACCAAGAAGGTGAAACCCTTATGAAAATGAGAGAAAAACAGTTTAATAAACAGAAAAGATAAGAAGGCATTTGTCAAGAAATGCTACAACTATGGTCAGCCAGGATATTTTGCAGCTAAGTGTACACAACCAAAGAAAGCTGAAAGAAGTTCCTGCCTCTGACACGGTTAATGGCAGCCAATAGCAAAAAAGAGAATATTGATGAAAATGATTGGTGCATTGATAGTGGAGCGACTAGTCATTTTTGCTGTGTGCGTGTGTTATTTAAAACATATAAAGAATGTGAATAAGTTGTTATATTGCCGAACAATGCAAATGTAAAAGCTTTGGGTCGTGGAGACGTGTTTCTAGGAGAAATAAACGTCACATTGAAGAATGTCCTGCACGTTACGTCCATCCCTCATTATTTTATATCGGTGTCTAAAGCAACAGACAATGGCGCAAGAGTAATTTTTGAGAGGAATTCAGTCAAGATTTGGGATAACCTGCGCAAGTGTGTAATAACCGCGTTTAAGAAGAATGGTTTGTACATATATAAAGGCACACGGAGAACACAAAATAAGTGTTATAATGTTTCAAGACATAACGAGGAGGCAATAAAATGGCTTAATCGATATGACCATGTTAATTTTAGCTGCTTGAAGAAAATACAAAAGAAGAAGAAGGTACGTGGAATTAATATAAAGGAAATGAGTAACCCGATTAAATGTATAACGTGTGCAAAGAGGAAGATCTGTGTGAAATCCTTTCCTCAAGGTTATCAAGAATTGAGAATTGAAGGGTCAAATCAAGATGTTGAAACGAGTGAGTTTGAGCCAGTAAATTTTTCTCAAGAAGGGGAAGAAAATATGGTAAATGGAAAAACTCACGTAGATGAATTGGAATTTACTCCGGGACAAAGCGATCCCATTGAAATAATTCAACATGCAAACAAAAGTGAAATCGAGCCGTTAAAAAAAGGCCAGAAAGACCGCGAATTGTACGTGATGGGGCCAAAGGAAGGCATAGAAAGCTGTACAATGAACTAAATGCAGTAGGAATGTGTGGTGTTGAAACATCAGAAAATGAGAAACAGACATCTATGAAGACGGAATGTGATTCTGTGATACTTGGCACTGAGGATGCAACAGGAGTAACAAATGAAGCTGTCTATATTGAAAAGATGTCTGAATTGAAATTCCCTCAAAAGGGATCTACGGTAAAAACAACGGCAATGAAGGTGTACAATGTTTTGTGAAAAAGCCTACATATATTTGGAGTAATGTAATGATAGTTGATGAAAGTTAAATTGTGTTGAGAAGGAGTGTTGAAAATATGTAACACAATTATTAAAGTAATATAGTAGGCTATGCATAATGGCATAATTTATTGCAACATAGTAGTCCTTGCCTTATACATATTTTGGTTTTGTTTGCCGTTGGAATTATTTGAAATGTTAGTCTCTATTGAATTGTCTTGCTGTAAATATTATTAAATATCTCGTCGGAAGTTTATCTGTTTCACTTCCAAGAAAGAAAGCCCTAGAATTTTGTCAATAAAATCCAACCCTCCTAATGTTGACGACCCCCGCAAACGTATAATGGACTGCGATCAGCGAATCTGCACTTGGAACGTGCGCACATTGTACAGAACAGGCGCAGTGTTCGCTTTGGCGGATGTCCTCAAGAAGTAAAAAGCCGATATTATTGCCTTACAGGAAATTCGATGGAAAGGGAGTGGCGAAAGTAAATCAGATTATTACGCCCTGTATTAGCTGCCATGAAACGTGACATGAATTTGGGTGCGGATTTATGGTTAACAGGAGAATAAAAGACCTCCTCTCCAGATTCACTCCAGTAGATGAGCGAATTGCTATAATCCGTATAAAACCGAAGTTCTTCTACATCAGTCTCATTTGCGCCCATGCTCCGACCGAAGATAATTATGAACAGACCAAAGGCATATTTTACGAGCGCCTGGAAACAGCATATGATCGTTGCCCTGGCCATGACATTAAAATTCTGCTAGAAGATTTTAATGCAAAAATCGGAAGGGATAATATCTTTGGCCTCACCGTTGGAAAATTCAGCCTTCATGAAGGAACATCCGACAACGACATGAGGTTGTTTGACTTCGCGGCAGCAAAAAACATGATAGTTAGCAGCACCAGATTCAAGCATCTCGATATACACAAGGCCACATGGATTTCTTTCGATCGAGCAACGAGAAATCAAATCGATCATGTTGTGATAGATGAAAGGCATTCGTCCAGTGTTTTAGACGTACGATCGATCCGGGAAGCGAATATCGATTCGGACCATTACCTTGTGGCAGCTAAGGTTCGCACCCGTAACACGGAAATTTCACGTCGAAAAGATGCAAACACAACAGATAGCAAAAGCCTACTCTGCCTACCCCAACTGCTTGACGAAAGCACGCCTTCTCTCGATAATAATATAGAAGCACAATGGCAGAGTATTGCCCACTCCCTACAAACTGCAGCAAAAACAACACTTGGGTACCAAAGACCACCATCAAGAAATCCGTGGTACGATCAGGAGTGTCGTAATGCTACTGATATGAAAAACGCAGCGTATAGGGCAACCCTGCGTTCAGTAGCAACACGTAATGTTATGGAGAATTATCGGGAAGAAAGGAGAAACGTATTTTTAGAAGAAAAAATAACAAGAAAAACGTAAGCGTGAGCAAATCAAGATGTACAGGCGTCACAATGAAGTCCGAAAATTCTACCAACGGGTAAAACACCAAACCAAAGGCTTTGGTGCAGGCACATCCTCCTGTAGAGATAAAGAAGGAAACCTGGTGACAGATGCAGACAGCGTGCTGATGATCTGCAGGGAGCATTTTGAAAAACATTTGGTATCAAACAGTAGCAGTGAAGTGGGGTATCCGAACCAATAATAGATGATAGTATAGAGTGTATACCACATATCTAAGGTGAAATCAGAATAGTAATCAATCGGCTGAAGAATAACCGATAGATTACAAGCCGATGAGTTACAAGCCGAAATATTAAATACTGGTGGTCAGCTACTGGTAAGGAGCATGTACCAACTGATTAGTACAAATGGACTAAAAGCATGAATTCTTATTTGGAACCTCAGCATCCTGTCTCCTGTGCACAAAAAGGGAGACAAGACGATATGTCCCAACTATAGAGGAATAAGTCTCCTTCCCATCGCATATAAAGAGCTATCCAGCGTACTGTGTGAACGACTAAAGCCAATGGTCCATGACAATATTCAACTCAATGTGGCTTCAGATCTGGCAAATCCACCATTGACCAGATTTTCACACTGCGCCAAATCCTGGAAAAAACCACGAAAAACACATCGACACATTCCATTTATTCGTCGACTATAAAACCGCATTCGACAGTCCTTTCCGTTCAGAAGTGTATAAAGCCATGTCTGCGTTTGGCATTCCTGCAAAATTAATTCGGCTATGCGGGATAACTTTAACTGGTCTGAGCAAACAACTCAAAAGCAAGTCCACCTCTCGCCAGACCAAACTCACACTCTACAAAACGCTGATACTACCCGTGCTGTTATACGGATCTGAAGCATGGGTACTTGCGCAAGCAGATGAGGCAGCTCTTGGAGTGTTTGAGAGAAAAAATTCTCCGAAAGATCTATGGGCCGATCTGCGTTGACGGTTAATATCGCCGTCGAATGAACCATAAGTTGTACCAGCTGTTCTCGGACATCTACATTGTTAGTCGTATTGAGCTGCAGCGACTACGTTGGCTAGGTCATGTTGTGAGAATGGATGAAGATGTCCCAGCCCAGAAGGCATATAAAAGCAAAGCTGATGGTTCACGCAGAAGGGGAAGGCTACGAATACGATGGAAAGATCAAGTCGAAGACAACATCGCCGAATGTGGTCTTTCAAATTGGAAAAACTGCGCAAAAGACCGACGCGCCTGTAAATCTTTTCTAAGCTCGGCTTATGGAACGAAAGTTCCATCACAAGTCAACTAAGTAAGTAAGTATTAAAGACGTGAATTTTTTAAGGACCATTACAAGTAAATTTTTTAAGATTATTCTTTAAGTACCATTACGTGTTATGAAGTAATATTTTTTCTGTGACTATAAAATACATAAAAAGTTCGGCAGTATATAAAAATACTTTTTACCGGTGTTATAATTCATAGTCCATACACTGTTGGTGTATGTATGTATTAAGTTTTGTGCTTGTATAAACCTGATAACATCTACACGAATAGGAATATAAACCAAGAACAAGAAAAACAGCAACAAAAAATATATGTGCTCATATGTACCATTGTGAGCAAAAGTTTAATAACTTTTTTTTGCAATAATCCATCATAAAGTGGTTTTCGACATTTATGTATGTACGTATGTTTGTATGCATGGGCGGGAAGCTGTGGTCTTTTATAAAATATACGTATGAGGGCTATACATTTCGAAAGTATTGTGAAATTGTTAACATCAAAGGGACATCACAATGTCGACCCCATCAATTATATTTTTGTGCTGATGTATGGGAAATCAATTTTCTAGAACAACTTATGGACAGTCGACAAGCCATCACTTTGAATTATATGTATGTCCGTAGATATGACCGGCCTACTACTATATATACAGTTATGAAACTATAGTGTTTGCAATTTCAATTGACTAGCTAATTGATCAATTTCAACAGACATCATCAGACCAAAAAGGTAGGCCGGTTTTCAATGCATGTCCACATCCACCCCATCCATATATTATTCATATTTTGTACTTTTGATACTATGAATTCAATTTATGTTGTTGTGTGTACTGAGAATATTTGAAAGAATGATTTATTTTCATCAAGATAATTTTATAAGGCTTAAAGGTATTGGCTGGAAATGAAATGATGTACATTGATTCATGGCAATGAGTTCATGAAATGAAATCTATGCAAATTTGTAGGTATATTTCATTATCGAATGTTGAATTTTTGAGGTCATCATTTTACGAAAATGGATCAATACTTGGCTACATTTGAAGGTTATATAGTATTGATTTAATACTATTTTCCATTGAAATAAACAGATTTAGAAAAGAACGACAATATCATTTTATGTGGTCCTTGAATAAATGCAATAATAACACAAAATACCAAATTACAGTCAGTTTGGTAGTAAAACGTGTCCAAAATCCTCATAATACCGAATAATGGGGGGTTCCGTTATGTGGGGGCTACATCAATTGAACCGATATATCCCATATGCAATACCAAACACCCTAGGAGTACTAGCAATGTCTCTACAAAATTTCAAAGCTCTATCTAAAATATTGTGATGATTTCAAATGACGGACAGACAGACAGTAAGGCGGAAATGAGTAGATCGACATAAAATTTTATTCTCATCATGAATATATATACTTTATGAGGGGTGTCCGGTGAATATTTCGAGGTGTTGCAAACGGAATGACATATTTAATATAAGTGGAGGGTATAATATATTACCGTTAGAAAACTGGGGTAGGAACCAACACGTACCGAAAATTAAACCGGGCTGTTGTACGAAAAACTTTGTGAGAAAAAAGCTAAAACTTGTTCACCATCATTATTTGGGGGTAGAGTTGTCAGATACCGATTTGCAAATAGTTAAAATAGCTGCGGAGAAATAAGGTCGGACCACTACCACTACACTTCAAATTTCTACTGATTTTTATTAACAGGTTTTGCAATATTTCGCCATATTTGCGCCTTATAGTCACGATATAGGTCAATATCTCCTCCTTTCTTAAACTAGTAACCTTTCCGGTTGGCCATATTCCTTTCCCATATAAATGTTGTAATGTTCGGCGACTAGAAGAGAAGTAAAATTGTCGGTGCAATAGGCGTCGTATTTGACCATACCAGAATATCATGTCAAATTGTATTGCGGTACAGTGCGCTATCCAAAATGTATCTCGACACAAAACCAATACACGTTATTCTAGGTTCCATTTGGTACGTTGTGCACTAATTCGTGCTATAATCGGACAAACTTTAGTTATTTGGTACATCATTTAGATGAAATCGTCATTTTATATCTAAATCTGAACCCATTCCAACTTCGCATACATCAATCAGGACATAATTCAGTACTCTATGCTGAATTTTGTCTCAATCGGACAAATATTGGCAGTATGGTGCTCCATTTACATAAAATCGGACTAAATATGGGGGTTATATCTAAATTTGAACCTCTCCCAACAAAACTTCGCAAATATCAATAAGGACCTAGTTCCGTATTCTGTGCACAATTTTGTCGCAATCGGACCAATATTTGGAGTTTGGTGCACCATTTACATAAAATCGGAGGAACTGATATATCATAAATGCGACCTGTACTTTCCTCACAAAAACACATAGACGGACAGACATGCATAAATCGACTCAGAAAGTGAGTCTATGCATATTCTCAAAAGGAACCATTGGTCTATCTAGATTCATGTTGTCTGTTACAAAAATATGAAGGGTATAATAAAGGGAGCTTTTATATTGGGGCTATTTCCAAACATGCAGTCACTCAGAATGGAAAATGGCCCTAAGAATAACTAATCAGTAAGGAATGTAGTAAAGTCGGACAGGGCCGACTATATGATACCCTTGGTACACAATTTTCCTTAAATCAGACGAAAATATATATGGGAGCTATATCTAAATCACCAAAGTTCACCAAGGAATCATAGGCAATGACCCACAATAGACGTGAATACCGCCAAACCTTTTAGAGAAACACCACAAGAAATTAGGAAATGGGCGAATGAGACCCACAAAACCCTTTGGGAAAATGAGGGGACAGGAAAAATCACCAAAGTCTTATGGGGTGACCCAAGTGAAGACAAAACTAAGCCGACTGACGAGTATTCTAACGGGACACCTTAACCGGAAGGCACATCTACTTAAGATTGGATGCGAAGGTAGCAGCATGTGGAGAGCGTGTGTGCCATTGTCCAGCATTTACAAGCCTTCGGAAACAATTCTTGTGAATTGACACTCTTCACGGACTAACCGATCTAAGGGGGTGTGAATGGAGAAGACTGAAGGAGTTCACAAAAAATGCGGAACTCCTAGACTCCAAACGCTTTTTTAATCTAAGTTTTCACTGATTCCAACTTTCTCCGCAATTCTAGAGCGCAATACAGGCCTCATTTGGCTTATGTGTATGTCCATCTTTTGTTGGAAATGGTGGTATGTTGGTCATGGTGGTATCATCCACCCCTCTTTTCAACCTAACCTAACCTATATCTAAACCGATTTTTCCCAATTTCAATAGGATTCATCCTTGGGCCAAACAAATGAGCTGTTCCAAATTTCATCCAATTCGGATCATAAATGCGACCTGTACTTTGTTTACAATTCAACATGGACAGACGGACGGACATGCAGAAATCTTTCTGAATAGATTTCTGCATGTCCGTCCGTCCGTGATTCTATGCATATTCCGCAGAATTTTTGCATGAGTAAAGTTTTATTAGACGTCTCTTACTCCGATCCTCGACATTTACTTGAAAAGAGGAGCGAAGTATATGGTTTCTAATGACAGATGCATTGCCACCCCATTTAAGGTAGGTAGAGACAGTTTTGGGGTTTTATGTTTCTTGGAGAAGAATAAAAATTCTGTCTTCGTGGGGTTGGCCCAAACCACATGTCAAATTTGACAAAAATACCGAAGACACTTGCATTATGTAAATATCGTTGGTAAACATTTATCAGAAAAACTACTACAGTCGCAGACTTAATTTCCAGATGGCCGATGGATTTAATTTATAAGCTGGAGTCATAATAGGGGAGATAGTACCTCACCCTGCGTCGTATACCACAAGTTGGGGAAATAATTACCCTACCTTGTGGTTTGAACCTAATGACAGCTATCCATACGGAACATTCTCCAATGGATGCACTGATGGTTCTGCTTTCCTGCGATTCATCAGTTCTCTGCGTTCGAATCAATATCATGAAATAACCCATGTTCCTCTCAATGTGTTCGACAACCACATCTACTGATTTGCTATCATTGTTAGCAGGGTGATTCAGATAGTCAATTATAAATATAGTTTAATACAAGAAACATACAGTTTAAAAATTCAACCTTCAGATATTCCTTGGAAAAAATATGGTCAAGAATTTACATGTTGATTGATTGACCACGCATATCTCTTTGAAACCATGCCTCAAGAACATACCATTCCACACTATACTTGAGTCATCGCCTGATGTCTGCTTACCTTAATTAGCAACAGAACTACGAACCATATTTTAAATTGGTGATATACAAACAATATTATTGTAAACACCACAAAAGGGCGAGAACACTAATGATGCTATGAAATTTTTACGATTTAAGACACCAACAACAGTGGCCGAAAGACATTTAACATAATTTAAGGTTAAGGTACGTCCTTGGATAATGTCACCTACACTACGCTGCACCGAGCAATCGGCACAAGCTCTCGCCACAAAGATTTATCTGCGACTTTTCTATATGAAAACACGAATGGACTTGGTGTGGGTACATGCCACGAAAGCTAACCTAAGGCTGACTGTCGTTGAGTTCGCTACCCAAGAAATATGTAAAAATAATAATTAATTGACTTGAGGTTTTGCCGGTGAGCAAGATACGAAACACCATATTAAGGTAAAAGCAAAGATTCATAGCAAACAGCAAGTTGAGGAAGAACAACCTGCAGCTGCAGAAGCAACTACAACGAACGAAAAGGATACAAAAGACCCCGATGACATAAACCTGGCGAAAAAGATAAATGTAAGGACTAAATAAACAAATATCCAAATAAGTTAGGTGGCACTGCCATCCAACCAACCAAACGGCAATTGGCTGGCTTCAAGTAACTACCACATTCACAACAATGGGCACCTAGATGAAATACGATGACTTTCAGCGTTCACTGTTCTCTACTGAAGACGACGAAGACTATTTTATAGCAGGCATGCACAAAACTAATGAATTCAGGTTGTCAAGCGACCACAAAACAAACCAATGCAAACCATTGCAATGGCAAGGGATTTTTAAATAGAAAATTAAGCCATTAAAATTACCAAAAACACAAAGTGTATCAGCTCCAAAAGTTCGCTTCTATTGGATAGAAGCTAGCCAATATCTTCCTAGGGAGAGACACCGAAGATGTGTTAGAAAAGGGTTAAAAAGTTTATCAGATTTAAATATTTCATGGACATGGATGCTTGCCATGGTTCTCAAACGTTTCCAAGCCAAGAGCAAAAAAAAAAACGTTTGCTTCGCTTCGTTCCTTCGTTTAATTAATTACTACGAAGTTGCAGTTCATTTTTATTCCCCTTTGAATAGTGAAACATAAAATATTGTTGCGACTTATGTTGTATACGTTAATTGAAAATCACAGAAAACTAAAAATAATACTATTAACAACATGCTAAAGAAGACTAGAAACTATAAAATAATCGGATGTAGTGATAACGAAAAGTAGTATGAAAGCAATGAATAAAAGCATTTGCTGTATCGTGGACAATGCAGTTTTATTTTCAGTTTAGAAAATGCAGCTCTGGTCGCATGAAAAATCATGTATAGATCATTTAATGATAGAATAAATAATATATACTTTCGGCCAAGCTAAACACGTTATACCCTCCTCTATGGTGATAATTGAACCTATTCAGTGTAAGTTCATTTGTTTTTAATGGATGCTCCTCGTATTTTTTAGATAGCGGATTTCCGTTTAAAAAGCAATTCTGTAAATACGTATGGATATTTCCATACGAATTTTTGAGAATTTTTGGTAAAGAGATTTGGTGCGTAATGAGAGGCCTAAATATTAAATTATAGCAAATTTTGTTGAAAAAGTACTGATTGTTTGACAGGAAGACACGATATCAAATAGCAGCCAATTCGGATGATAAAAAACCAATATTTAATTTTTTTTCTAATAAATTATAACTTAAAATATCAAAAGGCATTTAATTGTCATAAAATCTAAGTCGAGTTATTAATATTCGTACGCTATTCAGCCGTTCATATGTCATCTTTCTTACAATAAAAAGCAGTCCGAAATAACGTGTAAAAATTTGGTACCGGTCGGATTAATAGTGTTTAAGTTATCGAGCCCGCGCAATGAGTTTGTAACGCCGCAAGACATGACCAGCTTTTTGAGACATGACCAATATTTCGTGGGATTGGTCAGCTGAAATTTCGCATGTAAGTCCGTTTCCAGCCAAATTAGACCTCTATAGTTGTTAATAATAATCCGTTAAAATTTAGAGGATGAAATGGACCACAAACTTTATTTTTGTCTATTTTTGTGAAAGAAATCTGACTATGGAATAAGCATGACCCTTTTTGTGATAATCCATCAATATTTAGCGGGTCAAATGTTAAAAATGACAAAATTTCTATTTACTTTTGAATGATATATACCACAGTAGTGCGCAGTAGACATTTACATTGATACCAATTATATTGTTGTATGTTGTACATACGTAAAGGATAGGTTGAAAAGAGGGGTGGATAATACCACCACACGTCCAATATAAAGAAGGACATACACTTAAGCCATTTGAGGCCTGCTATGCGCTCTAGAAATGAAAATAAAATTAGCATTTGGGGAATTATTGATTAAGCGGTTAGTACGTAAATAGTGTTATTTCCCAAGAATTGTTTTCAAAGACATGTAAATGCTGGGCAGTGGCACAAGAAAAGTTCTAGCGTTTCAACGTCTTCCCCGCACGCTCTGCACCCACTGCTACCAATCTGTTGCATCCAATCTTGAGAAGATGTGCTTTTATGCTGAGTTATCCCGTGGGAATACCCTTCAGTCTGCTTGTTTCTTTTTTACCGTTAGGATTTGTTTAGTTTTGTCTTCATTTGTGTCGCCCAAAATAATTTTTATGATCTTTCATGTCCCCTCATTATCCCAAAGAGTTTTATGGGTCTGATTCGCCCATGCTCTCATTTCTTGGCTTGTTGTGCTAAAAGATTTGGAAATATTCACTATTGGGGATAGTGCGGTGGCACTTCTGGCTAGCTGGTTGGCTACATCGTTGCCTGTGACTTCTGTTCATACCGATCCTGTTTTGGAAGATATTGCATTTATAGCTTGTTTGATATCTGTAATTATATTTGTTGTATTTTGACGAAAATAAATTTCGGTACTCGGTTCTTCAATAAAAAGTCCCAGTCCAGTCTTTCCTCCTAGTCATATAGACACGCAAATATTTACAGTGATATACTTATTCTAATTTTGTTTCGTATTACAATTGCCACACTAGAGGGTGGCAATGTTGCTCTGATTTGAAATTTTAAATGAATTTCCGGTTATGGCCAAGGTCGACGCTTCTCGGTAATGATGAGACGATATTTAGGGGAAGAAATTGACCGAAAACGTTATTATAACCTTCCCCACACTGTGGCACAGTGTATTATATCTTTGTACATATATTCATAACAGGAAAATAAAACGAGGTTGACACATGTTTTTTTTTTTTTTTTTTTTTTTTTGAAAATATTCATAAATGTACTTTCTGAGTCCATTTATGCACTCCCGTCAGTCCATGTTAAATTGTAAACAAAGTACAGGTCGCATTTCTCAACCGAATGAGATGAAATGTAGCACAGCTTTTGGCATATCGTATGGAATTGATTCTAGGATATAGTGTACTCAGTGGGTTAAGATTTAGATATAGCTTGCATATATATGTTCGTCCGATTTGAAGTTAATGATTCGTCCCATTTTAAGTAAATGGTGACCCAAAATAAGACCGAATGGCACCAAATGTTCTACAATCTTACAAGATTCGTTGAAATCGGTTTAGATTTAGATATAGCTTCCACAAATAATTTTGTACGTTTTTAGGTTAATGATGCACCAAACAGTCAAGGTTTTGGCCGGTTGGCACATAATTTTACACAATGTAGTGAAGTTAATGTAGCCTAACGTGCGCATAGATAACTAAATGGTGCACCAAACTCCAAAATACGAATACGAAATTTTGCACAACCTATTTAATTGAGGCTAAAAAGACGTTATTGCATTTTGGTGAAATTTGAGTAGATGCAGATATAACACCCATACTGTATGTAAAAAATTCGATTGAAATTTGATTGGACCTTCTTAAGTTTAGACTCAAAATTTTTTTTTTATAAAAATGTATGCACGGCTTTGAAATCCAATTGCAAAGAAACTACGGTGAGCCCATGAGATATACACTAAACGAATCAAAATCACGAGTTCTACAATCCTACAATCAGTTTAGCCTATCTTCTGGTTGCGCGTCCTGATTAAGGGAAAAATTAAAAAAAACACATCCAAAATCCGGCTTCGAAATGTTAGCATCCGTTTTGGGTGGATGCAGTGACTATATCGAAAAATCATACATTAGAACCATATTGTCCATGGGATATTCTTCAACATAGCCACTGATCACATGGGCGTGCGTTGTGTAGTTTGGCTTCAACACATTTTCAATTTGAATATCTCAAGTCCAAATATGGGACTCATCGATCCACTTTTTCTGGTAGCTCCTTCGTAAAATGTCACCTCGAATTGGTTACAGCATTGGTAAAGCTCTGGAGTTCTTAGGAAGCAGGAAAACAAAAGGCCAAAGTGTCTACAAAGCGGATTCCACATCTTCGAACCCACAACAACTTATGAATATCTCTTTGGAACAAAAAAATCCCAACTCCTCCAGAGAGTGTGAAAATGGGGCGACTACTTTATATGAGAACTATACCAAATACATGGATCCATAATGACCATTTTCTGTGCAGATGTATAGCATCCTTCCAATAAATGATATAAGTATAAATATGCTGTTGGTAGTTGTATATACGTTGAACCAGTCCACATTCGATGAAAAGTTATTACCAACTGCAAAATGTGTTACCTTCCTATGAAAAAGCGAACAATTCCTTTGCTCCCAATAAGTTTTTTGTTGGAGAATGGTATTAGACAAAAAACAATGATTTTACCATTGAAAATAACCATTTTACAGAGTGTCTACGCTCATAAATCTTCGTTAACTTTCTTTCCATGAATACAGAGTTGAATGTAAAAGAAATGAAGTCAAATGCAAAACGGCCATTCGCTTATGGGTTCTGGCTATGAAATGGATTACTTTGCGACCAGACAAGCCGAAAAAATCATTTAAACCAAGGCAATTCGCAATCATCAAAACCATTAAAAAGGTAGCACTTGTTCAAGTTCAATTACATATAGTTTCGTATATGGACCAATACCGATACATTTCTCATGAATCGAAGACATCAAAAATTCCCAACACATGTAAATTGGAAAAATTTAACTGGTTTTATTACATTTCAGTTAAATAAATATTATATTGATATAAAACAAATTTAAGCTTTTATTCAAAATACCCTCTTCACTGACAATCTAATTAATGGAATAAATATCCTATTAATTTAAATCAATAATGCATTTAATAGCTCATATCATTTTCTAATCCATGCATTGCATTGTGTAATCGTCATGTTGTTTTCTTCTTCTCTTACCTTGTCCTACAAGGACACTGTACTGAAAATCTTGGACCCTCTAAAGATGAATGCAAACACACACACAATAAGCCCCTTGGATGACACTCTCTGATGTTGGCTTTCCAACACACGTATTACCATAATGGATTTCAAGCATAAGGACAGTGTTCCATGAAGTTCGTTTCTTTTTGTCGACACGACACGAATAGGCAGGCGGGCATTCGAAGAAACAATACTTACACAACACATTGAGAAATGACTGAACAATGCAACTACCAGCAAATTTTACAGGAAAAACGAATAATTTCTTGTAGTTGTCTCATGAAATGGAATGAAAGGATTTCCATACGCGTTGGATTTTTTTCTTTTTTCTAGTTTAAATATTACAATGGTACCATGCGTTTGAAATGATATGTCACTAAAATGTCTGCAAAGGGGTAATTAAATATTTCGGCATATATACTAACCGAATGGCATGAAATAGAAAACACAACGTCATTAATTATTTCTATACTTCAATCTCATGGAATGCATGTTTAACTTCTTATTCCTTTGGCTCACTTTCTTGATCATTGCTATTACTCTTAGGATGTGTGGTGCAAATGGGGTATATGAGTTTAAGTTTTGGTAAAGCTGTTATTTGGCATACCGGACTTAAGATGGGAAGCCTATCTCAAATGTTATGAGCGGCATTTTTGTAGAATATTTGGAGGGCAAAACATTTATTTAGTTGTATTTAGTTGACGAAAGTAAATACGAAAAGGAGGAACCAAAATTCATGATTTGATTGAAGACATATCATCTCATAAATATCCTGCAGAAGTCAGAAACTAGGATATAAAGCTTTTTATGCATTAATTTTAGAGCTAATAAATAAGTAATAAATTCGACATATCATGACTCAAAAACTTTGCCGATGTTGAATTTATCTTTCTGGTTTCTTTATATACTCGCCAAGGGAAATTTTCCACTCATACCGCCAGACCATGAGCTTGATTTTATGTTACAATGTAATATAGGTTAATGTTCTGGCATTGATTTTTGGATTTAAGTGGAAGAGGGGTGTTTTAATGTCTCATAGGACTACATATCCTATTGACCCAATATTTTGAACGCATAGTCATCCCTTAAGAATATCTGACGATTGTAGTTATTATGTGAATTGGCTGTAATTTAGTAGTTTGAATTTTCATTAGGTAAAAATAAAAGTTCCCTACCAAAGATTATCGATGTGGGTCTACGCTTCGGGGTAGGCCCTAGAGAACGCAATTTTGGGGACGTCGGGCACGTTTCAAATCAATTTCCATCAAATTGGCTATAATATGAAACTTTTGATTTTAATGGTGTGTGAAGTTTTACTAAAAAGTAATTATACCAGTTTTTGTAGGGGTTTGGAGAATAATATATATTTAGGAAATTGTGAATCTCTCATATTATACGTTTATACGCATTGCCTTGGTTCTTGTAGGGTATGATATATTTATGCGGACAATTTTATATATAGGCCTATGTTTGGACATATCCCCCATATAAAGGTTCCATCCTCTTTGCGCCCTTTAAGGTTTGAACCATTTCCCGCCGAAGTGGCAGTAATTTGCCAACATTTTTCGATGCACGTCCATCTTTTGACATAACCCTATTAAAAAGTGGTTCTCTGAAGTGGCCATAATTTGACATTCCGGATTCCCGGTGAATAAAAAACGGGTCCCAACTTCGGACGTGATCTAGGCTTCGTAAAGATAAAAGGTTGTGCAAAGTTTGGTTCAAATCTGTCATTCCATTCGCCTGATATTGGATATATAAATATTAAAAATTTAACCCTTTGTGGGGAAGGTACCAGAAGGAGTGAACCAATGGGTACCATCTTCAAACTTGATCTAGACGTGGTTAAGAAGCTATGTTGTAAAAAGGTTATTATATGTTGTACAAACTTTTGTTTAAATGATATTATAAAATTAATGTTTTGCCCAATTTTGATAATTTTGTGTGGAAGGTGCCAGAAGCAGTAGATCCATATTCCCCATCTTCGAATTTGAACTAAGTGTGGAAAAAATAATAAGATGCGCAAAGTTTGAATGAAATCGAGTATTCCCTTCGAGAGTTATCGTGCGCACCAGCCAGAAAGACCGACGGACAACGGACGGACGGACGTTTGTAAATCGACTCCAAATTTTCTGAAACAGATTTGGTCCAAAGAAACATGGGGTCTAAAATCAATATTTCGATGAGGCACAGTTTTACAGTATCAACGTGTGTATACTTTCATTAGCCCTAAGGCTGAGGGGATAAAAAACAGTATAGTTTGGGTATATTCTACATATGTGTCCTAGCAATTTCATGTCAATGTTTATTCAAAGGGAACATACAAAACAAGAAAACATAAAATAGGAAGAAAGGATATATGGGAGCTATATCTAAATTTGAATCAAAATTAGCACAGATCACTCTTGACCTAATTCAGTACACTATGTGGGAGTAGGAGCTATATCTAAATCTGAACCGATTTCAACGAAACTTAACATACATCATTCTATACTTAATTCAGTTCGCTATGCCGAATTTCGTGCAAATAGAAAGATATATAGGGACTTTTGTGCACCATTTACATTAAATCGGACGAAAATATATATGGAAGCAATATCTAAATCTGAACTGATGTTCACGAAACTTAGCACATCATTCTATACTCAATGCATTACGCTATGCTCGGAACATATTACTTGCTTTAGAACAGTCCTCATATTTTTGGTATTTTGGGGTTTCGACTACGTTTTTCGACGGAATTTGCTGTTATTTGACACAAAAGGTACTTCTTATGTGGTACCAAATCTCTCCACTAAAAGTTATTCATATCACTCCAATTTTTTTGGAGAGTCCCCACAAAATGTCGGTATTTTGACGAGTTTGGGGATGTTTTCAAGAGAAATGGTTGCAATTTTGTATTTCGGATTCCCATTCTCAATATCGGTTAACCTTTTGGAGTAGCCCTCATGTAATGGATCTTGTAACTTGACATTGGAAAAAAATCGGTTCAGATTTAGATATAGCTTCCATATATAGTTTCGTCCGATTTTATGTAAATGTTGCACCAAACCCCCAATATTTGTTCGATTGAAATAAAATTTTGCACAAATGAAAAATTTTGCACAAAGTCCCATATATAGTTTCGTCCGATTTTATGTAAATGTTGCACTAAACCCCCAATATTGGTCCGATTGAAACAAAATTTTGCACAAAGTGCTGAATTTAGTCCAGATTGATGTATGCGATGTTCTGTTGGAATCGGTTCAGATTTAGATATAGCTCCCATATATATTTTCGTCCGATTTTATGTAAATGGCGCACCGATTGGTCTATGTTTATTCTATATTCACGAAATTTTGGAACGTGTATTGAATTTAGTCTGGAATGAATTGGTTAAGTTTGAAATCGGCTCAGATTTGAATGTAGCTCACATATATACTTTAGTCCAATTTTAAGCAAATAAGGAGCCTGTGTCTGGTTGCTTTACATGAAATAGATCTCCACTTATATATAGATCTTATACATATTTTGCTCGACGATTGACATTTAATTTTTCATAGATTTCAGATTGTATCCATATGGATTGTTTTAATTTAGTTCAAATATCTTCAACTTCACGCAGTTCATTTCGTTAGATTCCATTACAATGGTCCTCAAAAGATACATGTCTATTATATCTAAAGGGTATTGTACATAAGAGCATCTCTTGTATGTACCCAAAGTGGTGAAGGGTATCATATAGTCGGACCATCCGACTTTTGAACTTTCCTTACTGGTTTTCGTTGAAAGTCAATCAAATTTATATATATTTTTTTATATATCGATTTATTTTTTGGCCGATTTTACCTAAACTGTGAAGCAAACACGAATGTTTGCGCGATTTATATGCAATTTTACACAGCTCAAGCATACCGAATAACGGGTCTTAAGCTTATTTAAATCAGTCTAAAATTACATATAATGTATATTATTTTATAAAAGGGGTAATCCGATATCCTAAAGTGCGTCCGAATGACATGGAATTTTGTCGGTCTGCTAGAGATTTATTGTTGTAAAATAATTGTGAATATTAATATTATTATCAAGTACTGTATAGGAAACTTACAAGAATTAAAGCGATAGACCGTAATTATCAATTATATCTTATGAATTTTGCGACATCTTAGGTATTAGCTACTTCAGAAATCAATTAATTATGATAAATGTCTTGTTTCATGCAAGCCACTGTACCAATTGAATACCTACATTAACATCTTTAGATGGGTCCCCCTCGCATTCACAGCTAAGACAACTTATTTCACGCGTATAATCTTCTATGGTAGTGTGTCGTCGGTTGGTTTGCTTTCTTTCTTTGTATTCGCATTGAAGTTTTTTCGTTCTGTTCTGTTCTGTGCGATTCATGCAAACAAATCTAAGGTATGTGTTGAAAAAACCACATTCACACAAATACCTTTTATTGGAATTGAAAGCACATCTGGGTTATATTTGTTCGAATAAAACGACAAAGCAAGTAAAAAACTAAAACAACAACAAAAACGACTTCGGTTGAAAGAAACAAGTGAGCGGAGCAGTATAGTCGGACGGGGCCGACCATACGATACCCTACACAACTACCACGGAACTGCGGTTGTTTATATATAGTTCTGCGGTTGGGCATCCTCTTGCCCGATTAGAGGTAAACAAACACTGACATATTTTCCGAATAACGAGTATTCAGTACAGTTATTGTCCAGATTCCCTTCACCGTGAGTTGTGTTGTGATGTTCGGCTTTCATTTGTGGTCTATATATCGACTCGAAAATAACACAAAAAATTAAGTTTTCGGTCCACTTCATTCCAAAAATATTATCTGATCATCAGCGAAAATTATAGGCCTTGTCCTTGACCATAACTGGAACCATAACTGTAACTCCCACATCCGAGCACATACAACAATATAATTGGTATTAATTTAAAGGTCAACCACTCCTCTTTGATATAATATCAACTTCTCGGATCGATGTCATTCAGGGGTAAATATATACGCTATAGAATACAAATTTTGTCATTTTTCACACAAAAGTCAGGGTCCATTTGACCCGCTGACCAATCTTTATCAAAACAGGCATGCTTATTCTTTGGCCCGATCCCCTTCTCCATGCAAAATTTCACGATGTTCGGGCCATTATTGCGGCCTCTGGAGCGACCAGAAAAACCGACAAAAATTTAGTATTTGGTCCATTTCATCCCCTAAATATTAACCGATCTTTCCCAAAAACAATAGGGGTCTTCATTGGCCAGAACCCATCCTACATACAAATGGACCAATGTCCATAACTGTGGCCTGTATCGTGTTTACAAATTATAATGGACAGACGGAAAAAACAACATTCTTGTCGTCAGCTAGTCGAGATATGACGATCGGTATACTTAAAGGTGGGTCAAAATATTTCGCGGCGTTACAAACTTTTGGGGCTGCACAAAGCTATAATACCCTGACAACATAGTTGTGTAGGGTATAAAAACGTAACGTAACATACAGAACGGAACGGAAACCCAAAGAAAAGCCCAAAGTTTGTCATTCCACCATGATGTTTTCTTTTTTCTTTTGTCGTGATGCCTGTAAGTTGCGGTAAAATACGGCAATGAACAACGCAGGGAAAAAATACGAATGGAAAAAAAACTTAAATTATTCCATATGCCTTTAAGTCAAATTGGATTTCTTATGAGATTTTGCATTCTCATCCCCTGTTTCCTTGCTTTTTTTTGCATTACTTTCAATGGCAGTGACATCCTTTTTGATTCCTTGTGGATTCATTTGTTATTGGCAGTCGTAGTAGTACCCTGTTCAATGTAAAAGGGATGGCGAATGTTTCTCTTTTAAATATTTTTTTTCTGTTGGTTCTTTTAACTTTTGCAGAGAGGATCAATGCGGCAGTAATAGCTTTGAATTAAAATTTATTGTAATAAATCATGATTTACATACAGACGATAGGCAATAAGGATTGAACGAACGAACGAACGAATGAATATTTGAAAACGACTGAATGAATGAATCAATGATTATTGTTGTTGGATAATAACAATGAATTAAATTATAATAAAAGACTTCAGAGAGTCTTCAGTATTAGTAAAAGGGTAAATTGTCGTATTTCTAATAAATTTTAATGTAAAATTTAACCGGATGCGCAATATAACAACATAAGTAAAATCTTCGTTAAGTTAGTACGGACTGAACATTTTAATGAACTCCACCATAAGATGAACATTCAAAATGCCTAACATCGTTCGGGATGTTTATATTTATACTAACTACAGACACCGATCCTTGGACATACCGCAAAATACATTCATTTCGATTGGAAAATATGCATTTGACCATCAAATGCCCAGACGAAACAGCTGGAGTTAGAACCTTGAAATTTGGGGTGAGAGTCACTCATTGTCCAAAGGGGTCAGATAAAGTTGGGAAATTCGTACTAGAACGAAAAGTATTAACAGTGAGGGTCATTGACAAAGTGTGGAATCAATGTACCGAAGGGGTTTTTGGACATTCGAACTATAAGTATCCGAAAAGTACTAAAATCTAATAATTTTTGTACAACTTCGTAGCATGTGAATGGATAGAGTTAAAAAACTTAAAATTTGGAATGCGAATTAATGTTGAGAAGTAGGATCGATATAAGGAGGTGGTTTTGAAATCTGAAATTAACATTACCAATTTTTTACTTATGTGTACGAAAAGTACTAAATCGTACTATAATTGGTACAATTAGGATTTGGTTGATCCAACAGAGCTGGGATGCGGAAATTTGTAGTTATTATCATTGTTGGGTTGTAGTATTGGGTTATGTAGGGAATTTTGAAAATTCGTACTAATGTCTGCTATATGGTTCCAAATTTGGGTTTGGGTGAACTGATAGGGCTGAAATATTGACATTTGGAGTTAGGATCACTGTTGGGGATATTGAGCTTGAATCTTGAAATTTGATGTTGGTGTAGGATTGGGCTTTGTGGAAAATTTTGGAAATTCGAACTAATTTGGTACAATTTAAATTTTGTGTGAACCAATACAGCTGGAATCCTGACATTTGGAGTTAGGGTTACTGTTGTGGTCTAGGATTGGGATATATAGACAGTTTTGGAAATTATTACTAATGTTTACAAAATGGTACCGAATTTGGATTTGGGTGAACCGATAGAACTAGAATCTTGAAATTTGAAGCTATAATCACCGTTGGGGTGTAGTAGATATGTAGGAAGTTTTGAAAATGTCTACTAATATGTACTAAATGACACTAAATTTGGTACAATTTGGATGGAGCTGGAATCCTGAAATTGAGTAATAAGATCCATTGTATTACATGATGTAGATAGTAGTTGAAGACTGGGACACCTTCGGCATCGTGGCACATTCGGCAATCGCGTTTTCGATATGAAGCTCTCACTGTACATCACTAGCTTCGGCACAGCTCATCTGTTTGACCCAAGGACGAACCCTATTGACATTGGGAAAAATCGGTTCAGATTTAGATATAGCTCCCATATATATTTTCGTCCGATTTAAATTAAATGGTGTACCAAAGTCCCTATATATTTTTCGAAATGTGGGGTATTACAAATTAATACCCTTAACATAAATTAAATATTTTCACAACATAGTTATGTAGACCATAGAAACAACTAAAATAGTACTTAGTACCATTATTATCAATCACTCTCCCGACAAATACCTCCCTTTCACAAAACAAAAAAAATCCGAATGTATGCATCAAAGCAGAGGTACATAAGCTTCAACAAAGTTGCATTGTTCTGCAACTTAAAAAAAACCTGCACAAAACTGATTTCATTACCTTTGCAAATCATTTCAGCAATCATCGTCCATGCCCCACCTGAAACTCAAAGTTCTTTGCAAAAAATTAATTCAATAAAAAACTAAATCCTATTTTAATTTTACCCCATTATATTGAAAAGTAAATCATTTGTATGAGAGTGTGTGTGCGTTCGAATAATGCCGGTCGGTAATCATGCCATTCCAAACGGCAACTCCGGTCATGGTTCAATAGAAAGCATTAGTTTTCTTTACCCCCCATTTTCAATTCCTTCCCTTTGATGAAGGAAGCGAGAAGCGTTGCTGGTGTTGTTATTGCTGCATTGTGCAACAGTTACAAATTTCTAAGGATCGCTTGTTTGTGCAAAAGTGTGAGTAATTAAAAAGAACGAAGTACCAACGAATGAGCGAACACATACACACACTCACATTTATTCACTCATTCATTTATCCAGTCATTTGAAGCAGCATGCAATGCAAAATAAAACAAAAACAACATAGACTGCATAAATGCAAGAAGCGTTTGTTCTGCTGTTCCTTTGTGTTTCTCAATAAGCAGCTTAAAGTTTTTGAATGAACGATTTTTCTATACAACAAACAGCAGGAACAACAACCAGGAGTACAAAAAAGGAACGTACTTTCTGTTCTATGCAAAATAGAGAGATAAGAGTGTATTGCTGCTATACGTCAACGACGTAATTTATTCGTGTGTACGAGTACACGCCATTGTACACAGCTTCTTCTCTTTTTGAGTTTAATCATTCAAACGTTTAAATAAGTCGTAAAATAGCAAAGTACAGGACTTAACTTTTTAAAAGAGCGATTCCAATTGATAGATTCCAAATGAATTGTAGTTACATTACAGCTACAACTACTACTTTGAAGTTAGTTCGCAACAATTTTAATTGTGTATCATGTTGTATTTTATTTGCATTTGTTAAGTGTGAAACAAATATTCAAAGTAAAGAAGTTTTAAGAAAATAAAAAAAGTAAATGAAAGCTATTCGCCTTATCATTGAAGAGGACACAAATTTTTCATTTGGTCAGATATAGAAGCTAAATCTAAAATTAACACACATCATTCTAGACCTAATTCATTACGTGTTATCAAATTTCGTGCAAAGAGGTACACCATTTACCTTAAATCGGACGAAAATATATATGGGAGCTATATCTAAATCTGAACCTATTTTCAGGAAACTTGACACACATCATTCTAGGTCCAATTCATTACGCTGTGCCAAATTTCGTGCAAATCGAAAGTTACTAAGAGACTTTGGTGCACCATTTACATTAAATCGGACCAAAATATATATTGGCGCTATATCCAAATCTGAACCGATTTTCAGGAAACTTAACACACATCATTCTATACCTTATTCATTACGCTGTCCCAAATTTGGTGCAAATCGAGATACACCATTTACATTAAATCGGACGAAAATATATATGGGAGCTATATCTAAATGTGAACCGATTTTCAGGAAATTTAACACACATCATTCTATACCTAATTCATTACGCTGTGCTAAATTTCGTGCAAATCGAGAGATATAGAGGGACGTTAGTGCACCATTTACATTAAATCGGACGAAAACATATATGGGAGCTATATCTAAATCTGAACCGATTTTTCCCAATTGCAATAGGGTTCGTCCTTGAGCCAAATAAATGAGCTGTGCCAAATTTCATCCAATTCGAATCATAAGTGCGACCCGTACTTTGTTTACAATTTAACATGGACAGACAGACGGACGGACATACATCGACTCAGAAAGTGATTCTATGCATATTCGCAAAAGGAGCCATGTTCTATCTCGTTTCCTTATGCCCCTTACAAACACATGCACAAATACATAATACCCTGTACCATAGTGTGGTGATGGGTATAAAAATCAGACCGGCTATATGATACCCTACACCATTTGTATAACATTCACCACACTGTGGTACAGGGTATTATGCTCTTGTGCATATGTTTGTAACAGGCAAAAGGGAACGATATAGACACATGACTCCTTTTGAGAATATGCATAGTATCGATTTATGCATGTCCGTGCGACTGTATTAGAACGTAGCCTTGTTGATACCTGGACGCCTCAGGCTTAGCTGCCAAGTCCTTGCCATGTTAAAAGGCTATGCCATGGTCGACCTCAAACCCTCACATACAGCACATTCTATGGAGCCGAATTTTAATAAACTAACGTGATTAGCACTACGGTGAAAAAACACGGTTGCTAACATGGTGTCTCCTCCGAAGAAAGGAGAGTCCTCCCAGTTGCTGACTAGGGAATTAAACCCTGGCGTGGTTGAAGATCTGCACTCAATCTCCACGGCCTGTAGTGATATCGCGAGATTACTCAGGCAGTTGGCTGTCGAAACAGATACTGGTATTGATGAGTACCTGTAACTGCTAGGCAAGTCGATGCCAAGGAGATGGCTGCCAAGAAGATATACCGGAGAGCAGTTAACTACTGCAACCGATTCATTGGACGGGACAACGAATCCATCACGGGGAAGGGGTTCCTTTTAATCAAGAGGAACATCAAATTTGTCCGGAAGTTCTCCAGGAACTATCTGAAGGATATTGAGAGGGACTTCTTGATTGAAAGGATCCCCCGACCCAGTATTAAGAACACCACGGTAGTCCCTTCAAAGAAGGAGAAACCTGTCGGGGGTTCTAGTATACCTAGGAAACTGATGCCTGAGACTTCTAAGCCCTCAGCACCCGCCAAGGGTAAACTGAGTTCTGAGACGTCCCAGACACCAGGATCCACAAAGACGGAAGGTAGGGGACTGTGGAAGTCGGCAAGAGGGAGAGCCCGTAAAAATGCCTCAAAGAAGACACAACTACCCTCTGTCAATCCACCCTCTGTCGAATTGTTTAGTATTATCATTACCACACTAGAGAGTGGAAATTTATCGCGGATAGCAATACCGGTTATGGTCAAATACGGCGCTTTTAGTTTTCGATGATGATCAGATTATTTTTGCCTGGTTTTCTCCGAGACAACTGGTCGCTCTAGACGCCAAAATTGTAAGCCGAACATCACAAATGGCTGTCATGATAATTAAGGTCAATATTTTGTTGACTTCTAATTTGTCAAGAGAGTGTAAATATCGCGAAGCATCGCCCAGACTCGGAATAAAGATCGGCAGAAACTTGGAGTAGTTGTGTAGGGTCGGCCCGTCCGACTATACTGCTCGGCTTACTGTTTTTTAAAGACCTTCACCTTTTTTTTTTATACCCTCCAACATAGTATGGAGGGTATATTAATTTTGTCATTCCGTTTGTAATTCATCGAAATATTCATTTCCGACCCTATAAAGTATATATATTCTTGATCAGGGTAAAATTCTAAGACGATCTAGCCATGTCCGTCCGTCTGTTGTAATCACGCTATCTTCTGAAGGAATTGAGATATGGTGCTGAAATTTTGCATAGGATTGCCTTTTGTCTGCCGGCAGGCCAAGCTCGAAGATGGGATATATCGGTCCACGTTTAGGCATAGCTCCCATATAACAGTACCCCCCAAAATTCGGTATTTTGGGGTTCTTGGGCGCGTTTTTCAACCGAATACGCTGAAATTTGGTACATTTGGGTTCTTATAGGGTACTTAATGTCCCAAAAAAAAAATTATAAATGTAGGTCTTCTTTTTCTGGTAGCCGCCATATAACGGTACCTCCCAATTTTCAGTATTTTGGGGGTTTTGATCGCATTTTTCCACCGAATTGGCTGTAATTTAGTATTTCGAGTTCTTAATAGGTCTCAAAGCTCTCCACATAAAATTATAAATATATGTAAATTTTTTTCGGATATCCCCCATATACGGGTACCCCCCCCCCCCACCCACCAATTTTCGGTATTTTGGGGTTCTTGAGCGCGTTTTTCAACCGAATTTGCTGCAATTTGGTATTTTGTAGTCGTATATGGTAACAAATCTCCCTACCAAAAATTATTAATATTCGCCCCCTTTTTGGGGTAGTCCCCATATAACCTCCCTTTTTATATTAAAATTGTTATCAGATTTTTTGCGCGTTTTGAGTTTGGTTCTAAGACCCTTTTGTAATCATTTCACCTGCGGAGGATAGAGATATAACAAATTAGAACGTAAGGTTTGGTAATGAACTATAGCCGCATTTAGTTAGACCTAGCCCCTGATTGGAGGTTCCAAAAGGAGTGGACCGATATTCCCCATCTTCGAATTTGAACTAAGCTTGGAAGAAATAATAAGATGGGCAAAGTTCGGACGAAATATAAAATTTCTGAAACGGATGTGGTCCAAAGAAACATGGGGTCTAGAACCAATATTTCGATGAGGCACATTTTCACCGTGTTAAAGTGTATACACCCTCATTAGCCATAAGGCTGATGGTATAATTATCCTTTAAAAAATTCTACAATTTTTATTAAAGTTTACATAATCCGTTTTTAGAAATGTCGGTATAGGTCCACTTTTTGGTATGTTCCCTATATTTTCATTTATAGTACCTGTCAATATAACTATGGTGGAGGGTATCCAAAGTTCGGCCCGGCCGAACTTACGCTTTTTCACTTGTTTTTTTTTTTTTTTTTTTTTTTTTGAAAATACCTTGTGTAAATTTAAATATTGGTGAGATCTGCAACTAATCCCCACTTCCTTCTTGTATTGTATGTATGCTACCCACTTTTGATCTCTTTATTCAATTTCACCTATTCACTTAATTTTAATCAAAACTATTTACTACAACCCACAATAAATTTTCGAATCAAATAAAATGTTAATTTCCAGTAAATGCTACTAATTATGTAAACGTCGATTTGTGTGTTCAATTAAAAAATGTCAACACCCCTCATTTAACGATTATTTGATTACGAACGAATGCCGTACCATAATTACGGCGCCACACAATCAGTGTTATATAATTAAAATTCACAATATCTGAAATGTTATAATTTCTAAAACACACACACACAATTTAATTTTAATAACAAATTAATATTAAATGGAATTTTTTCGGTCTACCATTTGGTTGGTTGACATGGCCGTTTAGTTATCTCCCAACTAATCGATTGCCATGTTTTCAGTCTATTTTGTTTTTTGTTTTGCTTTTTTCGTTTCCTTTCATTACCAATTACCCGCCGGGACCTGTTATTAGTCAGTGGTAATGTTGCCTACTTTGTCATTATTGCTGCACCAATAGATTGCAATTAAAAAAAATCTGTTGACGCTAAATAAAACTTTAACATTATTCCCCAATCGCAGGTTGATATCAAGACTCTGCCTCCTCTCCTACTCCTCCATTAGCACCACAACGACACGACAACTTCCCCCTTCTCATCATTAGTGCAAAGACTAATTGTTGTGTTCACACCTATTAAAATGCAAAAAAAGAAACACACAAAGTCTCAATAACATGACACCCAAAACAAGAGCAAGCAAGTCGCGACACCAGCGCAGTGCAAACAAAAACAAAATAGTCCACACCGACAAAAAAAATCCATTAAACCGTTCCACAAAAACCCCGTAGGACGTTTAATTATGCAAAACGCCAATGAGTGATTTTTATTAATTGCGCTACGGTGAATTCATTCACCTGACTGACACGTACTGGTTACACAGGTATTGAGATATGCAGTCACTGACTGTTCTCCTCTACCCAGCATCAATTAGGTCGGTCTCCTTCTTTAACCATTCGGAAACACACACCCAAACTAACTTGATATGGCAAAAGATCTTGCCATTGCTGTTGTTGTTTTCGTCGTTGTCGTTCATCAGAGATGTTGGGTCTGAAGTAAATTATTGCATATCCTTATCTATATACGAATCTAGGTATGCCAATCACAGTCAATAAATATGGGGTCATTGTATTGGGATGGTAGAAAATTGTATAGAAAACAAGTGAAAAATTAGAATTTTACCCTGATCAAGAATATATATACTTTATAGGATGAGTTACAAACGGAATGATAAAATTAATATACCCTCCATACTGTGGTGGAGGGTATAAAAAGTATGCAAATTCCAAAAGTCGGACGGATCCAAATATGTGATACCCCTCAACACTTTGGATACATGTAATAGATATATCTAAGTCTAAACCGGTTTTCACCAATTCCAATAAAGTTCGCCGTTAAGCCAAATGAATGAGGTGTGCCAAATTTCATCCAATTCGTGCCGTAAATGCGACCTGTACTGTTCGATAAATTTCATACATCCCAAAAGTAAATATAGGTCTATATCGTTTACTTTTGCATGTTACAAGCATAAGCAGAAAGACTTAATACATCGTTCCTTTAGTCTGTAGTACCTTTTAGTTCACTCGTTCACTCGTTCATTGCTTCTCATTCAGTTAATGTAACTAATGTTATATTAAAGATTCACATATGAGTTGGTGAAACGAAATAAACGAAATAAAAATGAATGACGAAGCTAAAGGAACTAGGTGAATGAGAGGAACGAGCGAAAAAAGGAACTAGCTGAAAACGAAATTAGGGCGAGACCTTTATGAACCATGGAACAAATTCTGCAGAAATGAGAACCCACAATGTCAGCAATGTTGACTCAGCATACAAAATACCGAGACGTGTACTTCGGTTTATTACATTCGATTAAAATAATATTTCCCACTGATGGGCAGATGTTTTTATACCCTTCACCACACTGTGGTACAGGGTATTATGTATTTGTGCATATGTTTGTAACAGGCAAAAGGAAAGGAGATAGACACATGGTTCCTTTTGAGAATATGCATAGAATCACTTTCTAAGTCGATTTATGCATGTCCGTCCGTCCGTCCGCCTGTCTGTCTGTCCATGTTAAATTGTAAACAAGGTACAGGTCACACCTATGATTCGAATTGGATGAAATTTGGCATAGGTCACTTATTCGGCCCAAGGACGAACCCTATTGAAATTGGGAAAAATCGGTTCAGATTTAGATATAGCTCCCATATATATATTTAACCGATTTAGTGCAAACGGACCCTATATATAATATATATAATCGAAAAGATTAGCACGAAATTTGGTACAGTGTAATCATTTAGGTCTAGAATGATGTCTGCCAAGTTTCGTGAAAATCGGTCCAGATTTAGATATAGCTCCCATATATAGTTTCGTCCGTTTTCATGTAAATGGTGCCCCAAAGTCCCGATATATCTTTCGGTTTGCACGAAATTTGGCATAACGTACTGAATTGAGCCTAGAATGATGTCTGCCAAGTTTCGTGAAAATCGGTCCTGATTTAGATACAGCTCCCATATATAGTTGCGTCCGATTTCATATAATTGGTGCACCAAAGTCCCTATATATCCTTCGATTTGCACGAAATTTGACATAACGTACTGAATTGAGCCTAGAGTGATATCTGCCAAGTTTCGAGAAAATCGGTCCAGATTTCTATATAGCTCCCATATATAGTTTCGTCCAATTTCATGTAAATGGAAACGTACTAAATTGAGCCTAGAGTGATGTCTGCCTTGTTTCGTGAAAATCGGTCCAGGTTTAGATATAGCTCCCTTTTATTATAGATTGATTTTAAGTAATTGACTCACCAAGGAACCAATATATGGTTGATAGGAACAAAACGTTTTGAAATTAGTATAACCTAAACTGTGACAAGTTTGTTTGAAATCGCTTAATATTTGGATAGAGCTTCCAGATATATTTTCGCCCGATTTCAAGTAAATTGGGCATCAAACTCCTCATGTTGGTCAGATTGACATCAAATTTTGTACAACTTACAAAATTGAGCATAGAATTACGTAGTTGCGTTTTGTAGAAGTACAGGCATAGCACAATGGATGACCTATTTATATTTGTTTGAAGTCGATTTACATACTTTATGGATAGATCTAGGTAGATTCACATTTAGATAAATATCCCATATTTTATTTCATCCAATTTCATGTTAATAGTCCTGTTTAATACACCCATAGTGGTGAAGGGTATCATATAGTCGGCCCCGTCCGACTTTACTACTTTCCTTACTGGTTTCACTATATTCAAAATAGGACAGGGCCTTCATATTAGGGCTATGTAAAAATATGGACTTATATTAATCATTTTCTACAAATATTTATTATAATTTAATAATTTGGTTAAAAAACATGACAAGAATCCCTAATTATTTTCCCCTAGTGGGAGCTATACCAAAACGGGGACCAAGATATCTCATGTTCAATGCCAAACATCGTAGGAGTGATAACAATGTATGTGCTATTGATCTTTTTTGGCTACCTCTCCTTATGAGTACCACGTACATGATAGAGACTGCGATTCAGCAATCCTATGTAACTGTTATAATTTAACAACCCAATGCCATACCTCATAATCCTGTTCGTTACTTCACCTCGTTCGTTACTGATGCCATCAACTACTCACTGACTGTAATTGTGCATGGAGGAGCTTGTTGTTACAAATGCTCTGTGCTCCAAACTGATGAATTTCATCTTGCTTCAGTTACACATCCACTTGCATATGTATGAATGTGTGTGTGTGTCCACCATACTTATGCAATGTAAGATTTTCTCCTTCGTCTGACGTCAATGGGAACTTTTAATAAACCGAACCCAAAGCATAAACCAAACAGCATAGTGGTGCACAGTGTTGGTAGTCATTAGCTGTCGCCTATACTTCATGCCAGCTAATCAATTGGGAATTTATGTAGTTTTGTTTGTGATGTATGTGTGTGAGTATATTCGGTTACTTTAAGCGACATTTGATGCCATATTATCGACGCTAGTTTACCAATCTACACACAAAACCCGAATGCTACGTCCAGACCAAGCACTTAATCACCAATCTGGAGTAGTCGCTTAGTTGACTTGTTATCCACGGGCTACCATTCGCAACGTAACATAATTTGAACAAAATATGTTGTAGCATTGTTTGATGTACTCCTTTTCGAACATGCTTCAAGTTCATTCATCATCATCATGGAATTTACGACAGTGTTTGCATGATTTGAAATAAAACGAAAATATTTCTTAACTAGATCAGTATTAGATGGAATGTAATTGCCAAGGAAATAGTTTTGGGTGGTGTCCAAGAATCTATATTGTGATTGGAAGATGTGGCAATTGCTGTATTCTAAAGTAGAACAAAAGGGAGAATATAGAGAAAGGGAGAAATAATACTGAATCGGTAGAGGTGCAGGTTCGCCTAAAGTAAAACAAGAATCTCGTCGATGTCCACCCTTCCGTCTGTTGAAATCAGCGATAGGGTTCACAGTATTAAAATTAGAGCTTTTCAATTTTACTTCTAATCCAAAGATATTTGGTATTGAACGTTATGGGTTATATTGCTTCACTTTTGATCCGACGGGCCGGATACCCGAGTGGTTATGGTCACTGTCCTGTGTGGGTGTGAGATGTGTGGTCTGATGGGAAGACGTGTCGCGGTGGTGGTTTCGGCCGCTGTTGTCTGTTGGTGGTGTCGAACCGCCTGTTTAGACGTGTTTGGTTAGGGCCCTTGGTTGCTCGTTGTTCGGGTGCTTGGACATCCGTGAGGGTGTTTAGTCACTGTCCAGTGTGTTTGATCCGACGAGCCGGATACCCGAGTGGTTGCGGTCACTGTCCTGTGTGGATGTGTTATGTGTACTGTTGGGAGGATTTGTTGTTTGATGTGTATGTGTTGTGCGGAATGCCCTTGAGGGTATTCCGGTGTTCCGGTGGTGCCTTTGGGTTTACTAGTCCCGGATCGTGAACCGAAACTAGTAGGGTCACCATTCCCGAACTTTGTAGGCTTGAGGAATGATCATTAAGTGAGGATGGAGACGGTGTGGGAATTTGCATCGAGAGGT
Source organism: Musca vetustissima (assembly GCF_032173495.1). Taxonomy (NCBI): domain Eukaryota; kingdom Metazoa; phylum Arthropoda; class Insecta; order Diptera; family Muscidae; genus Musca; species Musca vetustissima. The sequence goes on from NW_026874785.1 coordinate 145,003, forward strand.
GTTGGTTTTTTTGTGGTCATTCCATTGTGGAGAGCCTGCAGTTATTAGTTTAAATGGTAGTAGCTTCGGCTACGAAAACGTGCAGAGGTTAGTCTGTGGGGGGCCATTCCCGGACTAGCAGGCTTGTGGAGCAATTGTTGGGAGAGGTGGGATGCATGGTGGCTACCAATATCGTGTGATGTTGGTGGTCACTTTTGCATTGTATCCCCTTTCAGCAATTTCATTTGTTTCATTGTAGAGGTTAGTCTGTGGGGGGCATGTTAGTCGTAATGGTAGCAGCTTTGGCTATGAAGCTGGGCAGAGGCTATAGTCTGTGAGTGACCAGTCTCGAACTGTTTGGGGTTCTACTGGTAATAGCTTTGGCTATGAACCTGACCGAAGGTTTCGGTAGCACGGGTGTCAGGGCCCCTAGGTCTGCGGATCTAGCCTGGCAGTTGGTGTTGGCCCTTCGGGGAGCATCGTGCTGGATGTGGTTTATACCCAAATCGGGGGTAGAGCTGTGGCTCGGTGTGGAGTTGCATTACAACCGGGTGCCTGACCCATAGAAAGGCAGGAGTTTTAGATGGGCCCCGCTCCCCATCCAAGGAGGTGATCGCGTCCAAATACGTGTGATCGATTGGTACCTGCATTTCGGTGTGGGGGCGTTGGTTGACGCTTTGTATTAACTGGTGTTTACAGCACCACGTACTCTGATTCACTTTTGGTATAGTCACTATATAACGGTACGGTCCCATTTTTGAAGGTTTTTACCCAACTTTTCTTACCGCAAATTTTTGGTGAGTAAAAAAAATTACACTCGAAATTGTTAGTAGTATTGAATTTCGCTTCGGTCCATGTATTAAATGCATTTTAAGACGTCAATTTTTCGACATATTTCCTATATACAGGTGTCGCATTTTCGTTGTAATTGGCGTATTTTTCTGTTACTTCGCATTTTGAGTTCTAATATGAAAAATTCTAATATGAACTTATTTCTGTCGTAACCTCCATATAAAGGCGCCGCTTAGTTTTCGGTATGCTGAAGGTCTTACTCGAATTTTCTAACCTGAATATCTGTAAATTTAATTTCCTCGGAGCCATAAAACCCTATTATAACTTAATTTATTATGCCATAGACCCCATATAAATATCCCACCTCAGAGTTTATATAAAATATCAGCCTGTTAATGTTAAAAATGTTCTTTATTCTTAATCGTAAACGATTAACTTTTTTACTTTGTTTGCTGGGTTATGCAAAACAGAAATACCACGCATTTTAAAAACACCTAAGGTTTATTATTTTGCAATGAGATTTCATTGCCGTAACTGGATTTACACTTCCAGCAGTATCCCACTGACGCAGTTGGTGTTGTTCTAGGAAGTATTTTAAGCCAATATCTAAAGTGTTTTCGATAATTATTCATCGAAACTTGCGTGTTGCATGCAACATACAAATATTGTTCTCTTCTTTATTGTATAAAACTGTGCTTAATGTCCTTTGGCGATTTCATTTCGGTTTTTTTTACATAATTTAAAAAAATTTATTGAAACCAGATTAATGGCATACATATTTCCTTAATACCAATTATTTTTCACATATTCCCAAACAGAGATTTATTCATTAAAAACCATCAAATTTGCTTTTGCTTCCACATATTTACTCAGCTTTTGCTTCCACATAAGCTACAGTAAATTGATTTTTTTTTTATTGGATCGAAGTATCTGACTTCCATGGACGTTCACTTACTAACTGGAAGCCTTCAATGGACTTTCAGCACTATATCTATGTCTGAATTCTTTCCATTAAGTTCGACCCAGCCGAACATTTTATACCCTCAACGATGAGTAGAACATTCTAAATAACTTAAACATTGACTTATATTCTGATATTACTTAGTACTACAATTATCACACTAGAGGAAGGAAATGTCGCGCTAATGGCTAGGAAATTTAGCATGAAGTTTCGGTTATGGTCAGATGATATTTAGGAAACGAAATGGACCGTAAACTTAATTTGTGTTTGTTTTTTCAAGTCTCTCTATAGGCCTCAGTAATAAGCTGAACATAATAACACATCACATGGGGAATGGGAAACTGGCCAACTAATTTGAATGGTTGGGTCAAATCAAGCAATACCTTTCTATGTAAAATTACAACATTTGCATGTTATGGCGTAAATGATTAAACCCGGGAAAAAATGTTTGGAAAATATGCCAGGCTAAAGAAAGAGTAGCTGTTATTCTCTAATCGGTCAAGAGGGTGCAAATATCGTGAAATATTGCGCACGCAACGAATTTGGATCCGCAGAAAGTTCGTGTTCCCTGGTAGTTATGTAGAGTATCATATGACCGTCCCCGTCCGACCATATTGCTTTGCTCACTGGTTTAGAAGGCATTTGATTTCGTGTGGCATGAAGAAGTATTGTAAAAACTGCAACAATTTGGCTTTGATTAACTTAGCAGAATGATTCTACACGGTGAAGGTTGATGTGCGACTTCGACGACCCATTCTGGCCGATATTATACAACATCTATACTTAAGTAATATGTCAGAACTTCCTCCTGGAGGTTTAGCATTATCTTATACCTGTGGCATACATCTGCCATTAACAGCTACTCTAGCTCCTGCAGTTGGGACATAGCGGAATTGGTCCACTTTTAAGATAAGATAGATGGCCATATAACCTTTTGTTTAAGGCCCCTCTCTGTTCATTTTTACAGTGTCGCATTTTATATGAAATTTTCCTAAGATCAACCTATAATTATTGAAAAAATTGGAAAAATGTCCATATTATTTTTGGCTGTAACAGCTTTACAAGACCCCTTTTAAACAACGAACATATTTTAATTTGTTTACCGTGGCCCATTTTATATGAAATTGTGGGCCTTATTTTTGGAAATCCTTCACCACGCTGTGGAACATGGTATTATGTCTTTGTGTATATGTTTGTAACATGCAAAAGGAAACGAGGTATACACATGGTTCCTTTCGGGAATATGCATAGAATCACTTTCTGAATTGATTTATGCATGTCCGCCTGTAAGTCCATCTGTTCATGTATTCTTGTGAACAATGTACATATCGCATTTATGATCCGATGTGGACGAACATCGGCACATGTCACTTATTTGGTCCAAGAAAGAACCCTATTAAAAGTGGAGAAAATCGGTTCAAATTAAGATGTAGATCCCATATATATTTTTGTCCGATTTTGTATAAACTGTACACAAATCTCCGATTGTGACAACATTTAACACAGCGTACTGAAGAAGTACGCATCATACCTTTAAAATGTATGGAGTCATACTGTTATATAGGGGCTGTACCAAACAGTGCGCCGATATATTCAATTTACAATACGAAAGATCTGAGGAGCAGTAGCGGCATATGTGTAAAATTTCAAAGCTGCTTCTTAAATATTGTTTTAAATATAATCCGGAATTCCATCGAAAAGTCCACATGGATGCCGAAGCCCACATCCGCTTCAATGGATACGTCAAAAAGGAAAATTATCCCATAACGAGTTAATGTTTGTTGCGGTTTATGGTTGGGCGAAATAATTGATCCTAATCTAAATCTGAACTTCACAGACAAACTGGACTTAATTCAGTACGCTGTGCATAATTTTATCTTAATGGGACAAATAATGGGGTTTGGTGAATCATACATCTGATCTGAACCACTTTTAACAAAACTTCATATATATTAAACTGAACCTAATCCTAAACGATTGGGTGTTTGGTGCACCAGTTAAATAAAATCGTACGAAACTATATATGAGAGCTAGATGTTATTCTGAACCGATTTCCACAAAGCTCCGCATACACCAATATGGACCTATTTCAATACGCTGTGCAAAATTGTATCTCAATCGGACAAATATTGGGGTTGGTGCACCATTTACATAAAATCGGACGAGCTATATCTAAATCAACAAAAATTCAAAGACATTAAACTGAACCTAATCCAGTACGCTGTACAAAATTTTGTATCGATTGGACAAATATTGGGTGTTTGGTGCACCACATAGATAAAATTGGATGTAAATATATATGGGAGTTATATCTAAATCTGAACCGATTTTCATTCAATAGGGTTCGCCCTTGGGCCAAATTTCATCCAAATCGGATTATAAATGCTTTACTTTGTTTACAATTTAACATCAGCAGAGGGACTGACATGCATAAATCAACTCAGAAATTAAATTCTACGCATATTCCCGTTTCCTTTTTGCCTGTTACAAACATATGCACAAAGAAGTGTATAAACAACAACCGTTTAAAAATTCTTCTGTTAATTAAAAAAATACTAATACCTTCAAAAACATCCTCAAATATTAAAAGACGCAAATATATCATCATCATCGTCAGTGCACTGAAATTTCCCGCACAATATACTACATCGAATTTCATCATTCAAAAATCATTCATGCAGCAATAAAACCAAATTCACAATCTAATTACTGAAACAATCTACTTTCTTTATAATTCTGTAAAAATAACTTTGTTCTAACGAAGTAAAACAAGAAAATAAATTGATGTCATTAGAAACAGAAAAATCGTATTTCTTATGGTAGTATGGTACTTACGAAAAAAACAAAATAAATTACACATGATTGACTACAGTAATTAGCTTTCGAATGGAAAATAAAGCAAAATCATATTTGTTATATGATTTGATTCTAAATATAAGCTGGGAGTTGCTTTTCGTTATTACTTCAAATATTTTTTGGGGAGTTATGTGGGATGGTGTGGAGATGTGAATTGCAATATTCTAAAATTGTTCATGTTCAATGTACTATTTCAATTATGTCAGTAGCAGGGCATAATAAGTTATTATTTTATTTCTGATGAGGATATCTGAAAGAGGATGGAATTTTAAATGAATTTGGGAGTTTCTTAATTCGCTCCTCCTAATTGCAGGACATATTTAAGTAGTTAATTTTTATACCCTTCACCACACTGTGTGCATATGTTTGTAACAGGCAAAAACAATCGAGATATATTCATGGTTCCTTTTGAGAATATGCATAGAATCACTTTCTGAGTCGATTTATGCATATCCGTACGTCCGTCCGTCTGTCCATGTTAAATTGTAAACAAAGTACAGGTCGCATTTATGATCCGAATTGGATGAAATTTGGCAAAGCTCATTTGTTTGGCCCAAGGACGACCCTATTGAAATTTGGAAAAATCGGTTCAGATTTAGATATAGCTCCCATATATATTTTCGTCCGATTTAAGGTAAATGGTGTACCAAAGTCCCTATATATCTTTCGATTTGCACGAAATTTGGCACAACGTAACGAATAAGGCCTAGAATAATGTTTGTTAGGTTTGGTGAAAATCGGTTCAGATTAGGTTATAGCTCCCATATATACCTTCGTCCGATTTAAAGTAAATAGTGTACCGAAGTCCCTATATATATTTCGATTTGTACGATTTGGCACAGCGTAACGAATAAGGTCTAAAATGATGTGTGCAAAGTTTCGTTAAAATCGGTTCAGATTTAGATATAGTTCCCATATATAGTTGCGCCCGATTTTAGGTAAATTGTCCCCTAAAGTCCCTTGAAATCTTTTGATTTGCACGAATTTTGGCACAGTGTACTGAATTAAGCCTAGAATGATGAGTACAGAAATTTTAAAGTGGATGGGATTTTAAATTAATTTGGGAGTTTCTTAATTTGCTCCTCCTTATTGCAGACATATTAGAATAGAAAGTATTATCAAAAAAATACATCCTGCTGATATTTTTAAATAGAATGCCGGACATTCCGATGCTTGTTAAACATTAATGTTTATACCCTTCACCACACTGTGGTACAGGATTATGTCTTTGTGCATATGTTTGTAAAAGGCAAAAATAATCGAGATAGATTCATGGTTCCTTTTGAAAATATGCATATGCATACATACAGGTCGCATTTATGATCCGAATTGGATGAAATTTGGCACAGCTCATTTGTTTGGCCCAAGGACGAACCCTATTGAAATTGGGAAAAATCGGTTCAGATTTAGATATAGCTCCCATATATATTTTCGTTCGATTTAAGGTAAATGGTGTACCAAAGTCTCTATATATCTTTCGATTTGCACGAAATTCGGCACAGCGTACTGAATTAAGCCTAGAATGATGTGTGTTAAGTTTCGTGAAAATCGGTTCATATTTAGATATAGCTCCCATATATATCTTCGTCCGATTTAAGGTAAATAGTGTACCAAAGTCCCTATAAATATATTTCGATTTGCAAGAAATTTGGCACAGCGTACTGAATTAAGTCTAGCCTGATGTGTGCAAAGTTTCGTGAAAATCGGTTTAGATTTAGATATAGCTTCCATATATAGTTTCGCCCAATTGTAGGTAAATAGTCCACTGAAGTAACTTGAAATCGTTTGATTTGCACGAATTTTGGCATAGCGTACTGAATTAAGTCTAAAATGATGCGTGCAAAGTTTCGTGAAAATCGGTTCAGATTTAGATATAGCTCCCATATATATTTTCATCCGATTTTAGGTAATTGGTGCACCTAAGTCTCTGAAAATCATTCGATTTGCACGAAATTTGTCATAGCGTTCTGAATTAAGTCTAGAATGGCGTGTGCTAAGTTTCCTGAAAATCGGCACAGATTTAGATATAGCTCCCATATATATATTCGTCAGATTTAATGAAAATGGTGTACCCTATAAATCTTTCGATTTGCACGAAATTTGGTATAGTGTACTGAATTAGGTGTAGAATGGTGTGTGTTAAGTTTTGTGAAAATCGGTTCAGATTTAGATATACCTCCTCTATATATTTTTCTTCCGATTTTATGTAATTTGTGCACTAAAGAACCAAACTTGTTCTGATTGCCACACAATTTGGTACAATGAACTGTAGTTAATATATGTTAATCTCTGGAAAGTCTCATTGAAATCGGTTCAGTTTTTTATATAGCTTCTACATATATATTTTCGACCGATTTTAAACAAAATTGACACAAATTTTGCACAACGTACTGATGTTAGTATAACCTAGAAGTTGGATATAAATGCTTCACCAAAGTGGATCCAAACGGCACAAGATTTAGGTTGCAGAATGACATGTTTATGGATCCATTTTCATGTTAATGGTCCTTCGAAAATTCGACGTCTGTTAGGATCCATCTGTAGAATATACCCAAAGTGGTGAAGGGTATCATAGTCCGACTTTACTACTTTCCTTACTGGTTAATACAAATTTTGGCAATGAAACTAAGGAAATGCTTTACGAATACAGAGGAAAACCTGCACGAAATTCATGATATAGGAATGTTTACTATTTTTAAATAGTAAATACAAAAACTATATTTATTCCCCACCAGTTCACAAGATATTTGACCAAAGGAATTAATATACTATTTTTTGAAATTGTTTTAAATATTGAAGTAATTTCGTCTTTCTTCGCATCTGTTTTTATACATATATAACTTACATTCTTAATATAAAATAAGGGCTATTCATCATACCTGAAAATACAAGAAAACATTTGTTTATTTAATTGTATTTATTTAATGAAAAATAATAATATAAATATTTTGTACATACTTCAACATATGTATATAATTGTAGATTTCTATGTTTAATAATGATATAAAATCAATAATTAATTGTGACCATTAATTTGCTATTTATGAAAGTAGCGTTTATCAAAACATAAAATCTAATTGTTGATGGTTCATTAATTTGCCTATAGACAATGCCAATTGGGCGGACTATAAATTGGCGCCTACATTACTCTACATATTAATATTATGATTAATGTTTGGAGGTGGTAATCAACCGGTATATACTCAGATTATTGAATATTTAATATATTGGTATATCGTGCATTTGAATTCGGGAACCGTTGTGTGGGGGATCTACGTTGACTAATTTTTACAATGGTATTTTATACAACTTAAGAACTTGTGCCATGATTGCAATATGTGACTAATAGATAAAATACTACTGATATAAAAAATATTTGGCCAAGTGTTGCTAGGATGGCGTAGGGTATGATATGTATCAAGCAACTGCTCTGTCTGGCTTTAACATGGCAAAGCCCTGGCTTATCTTGGTCCACATTTCATCTCAATTGAGGACACTGAACTTCCCGCAGTATCACCTGGTGTAGTTACTTTCAACACACGTTGCAATAGTGAGCTGATATGTACCGCGAGTTTAGCCATAAGAACGATAAAAATGGGTTGAGGCGTCGAGTTTTGAAAACCCCACCTACAATGAAAAAGCACCGGAAAACCAGTGAGCGGAGTAGTATAGTCGGACGGGACCGACCATGTGATACCCCACAAAATTTCCACGAAAATCTAACTTTCTAACTATATTCTGAAATTGGGCATATTTGCACCCTCTTGACCGACAAATAGTACTAATATGCAGTACAGACCTTCTTATTACTTGTCCCGATTCCCTTCACCGTGGGTTGTGTTGTGATGTTCGGCTTTCAATTGTGACCTATAGATCAACTTGAAAAAAACACAAAAAATTAAGTTTTCGGTTCACTTCAAACTCTTGGGGCTGCACAAAGCTATAATACCCTGACAACATAGTTGTGTAGGGTATAAAAATCAAACCCCCATAATGTTGACGACCCAAACAAACGCATAAAAACCATGATCTTTGATGTGCGCACGTTAAACAGAACAGGTGCCGTTTTTTACTTTGATGGATGTACTCAACAAGTACAAAGCCGATATTATTGCCATGGAGGAAAGGCGATGGAAAGGGACAGGCGTAAGTAAATCAGATGATTACGAACTGTATTAATGCTGTCATGGAACTAGACATGCATTTAGCTGCGAATTTTTGGTTAACAAGGGAATAAAAACCCTCGCCTCCATATTCATTCCAGCAGATCAGCGAATTTCTATAATCTGTATATATAAAGCGAAATTCGTCTACATCCGTCTTATTTACGCCCATGCTCCGACGGAGACAAAGATGAGCAGACCAAAGACATACTTTACGAGCGTCTAGAAACCGCATATGACCACTGCCCATGACACTAAAATGCTGCTAAGGCTTTTAATGAAAAATCGGAGGGGAAAATATTTTTGGTCACACCGTCGGAAAGTTCAGCCTCCATGAAGAAATATCCAACAACGGTATGAGATTAATTGCAGCGCCATATTTAAGCATCTCGATATACGCAAGGCCACCTGGATTTCTGCTAGTCGAAAGCACTTCTTGTTCCGATAATAATAGATAGACGCGCAGTGACAAAGAATTGTCCACTTCCTACAATCTACAGTAAAAGCAACACTTGGGTACCAAATACCACCATCAAAAAACCCATAGTACGATCAGGTGTGTCGTAATGCTACTGATGTGAAAAACGCAGCAATATGGCAATCCTGCAGTCAGTAGCAACACGTAATGCGAGCGAGTTTTAACGGGAGAAAAGGAGAGAGGAGAAAGTTTTTTTTTTCAAAAAAAAGAAGAAAGAATAAAAGAAAAAAAAACGTGAGCGTGAGCAATGCTAGAAGTACAGGAGTCAGTATCAAGTCCGGAAATGTTACCAACGAGCAACGAGAACACCAAACCGAAGGCTTCGGCGCAGGCACATCCTCCTTTAGAGATGTTAATGGAAAACTGGTGACATATACAGGTAGCGTATTGAGGATCTGGGAGGAGCAGTTTGAAAAGCTTCTGGTATCAAATAGTGGCGGTGAAGAAGATACCCCAGAACCAATAAGAGACGACGGTATAAAATATCATCTTGCCAAGATGAGGTCAGAAAAGCAATCTATCGGCTGAAGAATAATAAAGCAGCAGGTGCCGATGGGTAACAAGCCGAACTATTCAAGGCTGGTGGTCAGATTCTGGTCAGGAGCATGCACCAGGTGATGAGTACAATTTGGCTGGAGGAATGCATGCCCAATGATTGGAACCTCAGCATCCTGTTACCCATGCACAAAAAAGAAGCAAGACGTTATGTGCCAACTATTAAGCGCTATGAACGACTGAAGCGTGCTGTGCGAATGATTGAAGCCATATTAATGCATCTTATCAATTCGGCTTCAGATCTGGCCAGATTTTTATACTGCGCCAAATACTGGTTAAGGCCCACGAAAAACACATTCCACCTATTCGTCGACGATAAAGCCGCATTCGACAGCTTTATCCGTTCAGTGGTGTTTAAAGTCATGTCAGCGTTCGTTATTCCTGCAAAATTAATACAGCTATGCAAGATAACTTTAAGTGGCACAAGGTCAGCATTTAAAGTCGGAAATTACCTCTCGGAGTTCTTCATTATCGAGCGATGATTCAGACAAGGTGACAGTTTGTCGTGTGAACTTTCTAACACCCTCCCAAAAATGGTAATACCAAAGGCAACGGGGAACAGAAATGACACTCTGTACACCAAACAGCACATGTTACTCGCCTATGCCGATGACACCGAATATTGAGCGCGGTAATATCCACTTTTGAATGAATTGAGTAGACTCGGACCAACTGTTGAACTTGAGAACTACAGCTTCGAATTAGTTAAAGAGTTTATATACCTTGGTACCGCCTTAAACAAAACAAATAACATCAGCTTTGAAATCTGGAGAAGAATAGTGTTGGCCAACCGATGCTACTTTGGTTAGAGTAAGCAACTTAAAAACAAGGCCACCTCTCGCCAGACCAAACTCACACTCTACAAAACGCTGATACTACCCGTGCTGTTATATGGATCTGAAGCATGGGTACTTACGCAAGCCGATGAGGCAGCTCTTGAAGTGTTTGAGAGAAAAAATCCCCGAAAAATTTACGGGCCTATCTGACGGTGAATATCGCCGTCGAATGAACCATGAGTTGTACCAGCTATTCTCGAACATCGGCATTTTCAAACGTATCGATCTGTTGGCTAGGTCATGTTGTGAGAATGGATGAAGATGCCCCAGTTCGAAAGGCATACAAAAGCGAACCAGATAATAGTTCACGCAGAAGGGGAAAGCCAACAATTAGATGGAAAAATCAAGTGAAAGACAACATTGCCGAACGTAGTCTTTCAAATTGTAAAAACTCGAAAAATACCGGCGAGCCTGCAAATCTTTTTTAAGCTCGGCTTCTATCACAAGCCAGCTAGTAAGTAAGGATTTTTAAAATAAACGATAACAAAATTATGTTTAAAATAAGTGTCCTTAGTTTCCTTATGGACCATTTTTGTGAGATTTAAACCAGAAGTTTTAATATTTTTTACATGTTAATGGCATGTGGAATGACGTCTGCTAAACTTAGTGGAAATTGATTCAGATTTCGATAAAACTCTCAATATATTTTCATCCTATTTGATTAAATGGTGCACCAAACTGTCAAGATTTGTTCGACTGAGACGACATCTGACATAGCGTGCCGAATTGAGTCTAGATACGTGTATAAAATTTCGTTGAAATCGGTACAGATTTAGATATAGCTCCCAATGCGATGACATTTTGCATAACGTATTAAGGTTCGTTCAATTCGATTTAGATATAGCTCGTATATCATAATAAGCCCAATAACAAAAGCATTTACCTATAATAATGATTTAGCTGCGGCCTTAATACAGCGCCTCTTGCAAGGTATCCCGCGTTTCCACACAAAATACATTAATTTTAACGCACAAATATAAATTTCTAAAAAAAGAACATCGAACAAAAAAGTCAAAAAACAAGACAACATAATGAAATATAGAAATTATGAATAATTTACTGCTAATAGTTTTATTAATGTGTCGCTATTTATATTTATTGGCAGCAGGACAATTGCCGAGCAATTATAATTAATAACTAATGTCTCCTTTAGGAGATTACAACAATACAAAAAAAATAGTCAATGGCTCAAAATTATAATTGTAACATAATAGTTGTATTAGTCATTAAGAAATAACTAAGATTGTACTTAATTGCAAAAGGATATAAAACCACAAAAAATCAAGTATATAACAATATACGGATTATATTATTATTTCGCTGTTATTATACTCGCCACCATAGTATGCAGGGTATATTAATTTTGTCATTCCGTTTGTAACACATCGAAATATTCATTTCTGACCCTATAAAGTATATATATTCTTGATCAGGGTAAAATTCTAAGACGATCTAGCCATGTCCGTCCGTCTGTTGTAATCACGCTATCTTCTGAAGGAATTTGATGAAATTTTGCATAGGGTTTGTCTTTTGTCTGCAGGCAGATGGGATATATCGGTCCACGTTTAGGCATAGCTCCCATATAAGGGTACCCCCAAATTTACGGTATTTTGGGGTTCTTGACCGTGTTTTTCAACCGAATTCGCTGAAATTTGGTACGTTCGTTTCTTAATGTCTCCACAAAAAATTATGAGTATAGGTCCACTTTTTCTGGTAGCCCCCATATAACGGCACCTCCTAATTTTCAGTATTTTGGGGGTTTTGATCTATTTTTCCACTGTAATTTAGTATTTTGAGTTCTTAATAGGTACCAAATTTCTCCACAAAAAATTATGAATATAGGTCCATTTCTTCAGGTAGCCCCCATATAAGGGTATCACCAATATTCGGTTTTTTGGGGTTCTTGAGCGCGTTTTTCAACCGAATTCGCTGCAATTTGGTATTTTTAGTCGTATATGGTAACAAATCTCCCTTCCAAAAATTATTTATATTCGCACCTTTTTTGGGATAGCCCATTATACCCGCTTTTTATACCCTTCACCACACTGTGGTACAGGGTATTATGTCTTTGTGCATATGTTTGTAACAGACAAAAATAATCGAGATAGACCCATGGTTCCTTTTGAGAATATGCATAGAATCACTTACTGAGCCGATTTATGCATGTCCGTCTGTCCGTCCATGTATTTTTGTTAACAAAGTACAGGTCGCATTTATGATCAGATCTGGATGAAATTTGGCACAAGTCACTTAATTGGCCCAAGGACGAACCCTATTGAAATTGGAGAAAATCGGTCCACGTTTAGGCGTAGTTCCCATACAAGGGTACCCCCCAATTTTCGGTATTTTGATGTTCTTTAGCGCGTTTTTTAACTGAATTCTCTGAAATTTGGTACTTTGAGTTCTTATTGGGTAGCAAATCTCTCCACTAAAAATTATAAATATAGGTCCATTTTTACGGGTAGCACCATATAAGGGTACCCCCAGTTTTCGGTATTTTGGGTTCTTGGGCTCGTTTTATAACTGAATTCTCTGAAATTTTGTACATTGGGTTCTTATTGTGTACCAAATTACTCCACTAAAAACTATAAATATAGTTCTAGTTTTTCTGGTAGTCCCCATATAACGGTACTCCCAAATATTTGTTATTTTGGGGGTTCTGATCGTATTTTTCGACCGAATTGACTGTAATTTAGTATGTCGAGTTCTTATTAGGTAGCAAATCTCTCCATTATACATAATAAATATAGGTCAATTTTTTCGGGTTTCTTGAACGCGTTTTCCAACCAAATTCTTTGTAATTTAGTTTTTTTGTAGTCGTATATGGTAACAAACCTCCCTCCCAAAAATTATTAATATTCGCCCCCTTTTAGGGGTGGTCCCCTTATAACCCCCTTTTTATACCCTTCACCGCACGGTGGTACAGGGTATTGTGTCGTTGTGCATATGTTTGTAACAGGCAAAAATAATCGAGATAGACCCATGGTTCCTTTTTTGAATATGCATAGAATCACTTTCTGAGTCGATTTATGTATGTCCGTCTGTCCGTCCCTCCGTTCGTCCGTTATGTATTTTTGTTAACAAAGTACAGATCGCATTCATGATCCGATTTGGATGAAATTTGGCACAGGTCACTTAATTGGCCCAAGGACGAACCCTATTGGAGAAATCGGTTCAGATTTAGATATAGCTCCCATATATATTTTCGTCCCATTTTAACTTATTGATGCATCAAACTACCAATTGTGGTCCGTTGAGACAACATTTTGCACAGAGTATTGAATTAGGTCTAGATAGTTATATGCCATGGTTTGTTGAAATCGGTTCAGATATAGCTCCGATGTATAGTTTCGTCCGATTATAGTTTTTCGTCCGATGGTGCGACTAAAGCAACATTGTGCACAGAGTACTGAATTAGGTCCCGACTGATGTATGCGAAATTTCTATATCTACAAGATATTGTAGATATTAACACCCATAGTGGTGAAGTCGGCCCCGTCCGACTTTTGAACTTTCTTTACTGGTTTATATTAAAATAGTTAATTTGTTCCACGTTTTGGGTTTAGTTCTAAGAGTCTGTCGATAATGAACTACTCATGAACTATAACCCGCATTTAGACCTAGCCCCTAGAACGTAAGGTTCGATAATGAACTATACATGAACTATAACCCGCATTTAGGCCTAGCCCCTGTGTGGGAGGTATCAGAAGGAGTGGACCGATAGTCCATTTCTTCGAACCTGAACTAAGTTTGGTAGAAATAATAAGATAGGCACAGGTAGGATGAAATGTAAATTTTCTGGAACATGGTTCACATTATGGTTTATCTAATCGCGTTGTAGAAATGTCGGTATAGGTCCACTTTTTGGTATCTTCCCTACATTTTCATTTCAAGTACCTGTCAGTATATCTATGGTGGAGGGTATCCAAAGTTCGGCCCGGCCGAACTTAACGCTTTTTCACTTGTTTTTTTTTTTTAAACCTCGATTGTTAGTATTTTTGTGATATAGTTATTTTTAAAGAGCCGTATAAGTCAAAAGCACAATGGGAGAATGCTGACAACGATTTTATAGAAGATTTAGATGTATATCCGGTTCATAACGGAATCAACCTTTTAAATTATACAAATTTTTCTTCCTAATTAATAACAAAATGCCATAAATGCTTTACATCTTTATGATTTCAATGTTTCCTATTTCAATTATTAAAACTAACAAATTAGTGCTTATTGGGCTTTTGTCATCCACAACAATAAATCCATCAAATCACAATTTTGATTTCGAACATGTTTACAATACACATGTGAACAATACATTAATAGGCACTAATATTTTAAACAATAGTCCTAATTATCTACATCGACATTGTTCGATTGTATGCAGTAATTAGTTCAATAGTTTACAGGTAGTAGCAACTAATTGGGTGAATGAATATGTAAACAAAAAAAAATAGAGTAATTAAATGCTTCGGAATTTGTGGACAGGAATTTGCCCCCTCTTGTCCGATTAAAGGTTAACAACACCTCTTCCTTACTTTTTTCGAATATTCAGTACAGTCCTTCTAATGACTTGTCCAGATTACCTTCCCGGTGGGTGTGTTGTGATTTTCGGATTATACTCTACTCGAAAACACACAAAAAATTATGTTTTCGGTCCATTTCATCCCAAAATTTTAATCTGATCATCACGAAAATTGTAGGCGTTGTTCTTGACCATAACTGGAACTTCATGAAAAATTTCAAAGCCATCAGCGCGATATTTCTCCCTCTAATGTGGTAATGGGTTACTAAATAATATCTGAATACATAAGCACCTGTAAATATTTGACTGTAACTCCCACATCTGAGTAGATACATCACTATATTTGGTATCAATTTAAAGGCCAACCACTCCTCTTGGATATGCTATCAACTCCTGGGGTTTACATCCTCCAGGAGTAAATATATATGCCATAGAATACAAATTTTCTCATTTTTCACACAAAAGTCAGGGTCCATTTGACCCGCTAAATATTGACCAATCTTTATCAAAACATGCATGCTTATTCTGGCCCGATCCCCTTCTCCATGCAAAAATTCGCGGTGTTTGGGCCATAATTGTGTCCTCTGGAGCGACCAGAAAAACCGACAAAAATTTAGTATTTGGTCCATTTCATCCCCTAAATATTAACCGATCTTTTCCAAAAACAATAGGGGTCTTCATTGGCCAGAACCCATCCTACATGCAAAATTTCGTGAAGATTGGTGCATAACTGTGGCCTGTATCGTGTTTACAAATTATAATGGACACGCGGACGGACGGACACACATGTCTAGATCGACTCAGCTAGTCGAGATATGACGATCGGTATACTTAAAGGTGGGTCTAGGACCAATATTTCGCGGCGTTACAAACATTCGGGGCTGCACAAAGCTATAATACCCTGACAACATAGTTGTGTAGGGTATAAAAATAGAGTAATTAAATGCTTTGGAATTTGTGGACAGGAAAATAATGACCGATTAATTTGATTAAAAAAGTACATATGTACTAAAATATGACTTCAGTGTAGATAAGTTAGAATTTTTTATTATTTTTGACATTTACTAATACTCTGGAAAATTGTGTGGCTGAATTTTAAGTAAAATTTGATTTCTTTGTCACCACGCTGTGGTACAGGCAAAAATAATCGAGATAGACCCATGGTTCCTTTTGAGAATATGCATGTCCGTCTGTCGATTTATGCATTTTCGTCTGTCCGTCCATATATTTTTGTGAACAAAGTACAGGTCACATTTATGATCCGATTTGTATGAAATTTGGCAGATGTCATTTATTTGGCCCAAGGACGAACCCTATTGAAATTGTAGAATATGGGTTCTGTTTATACCCTACACAACTATGTTGTCAGGGTATTATAGCTTTTTGCAGCCCCAAAAGTTTTTAACGCCGCGAAATATTGGTCCTAGACCCACCTTTAAGTATACCGATCGTCATACCTCGAGTAGCTGAGTCGATCTAGACATGTGTGTCCGTCCGCCCGTCCGTCTGTCCATTATAATTTGTAAACACGATACAGGCCACAGTTATGGACCAATCTTCACGAAATTTTGCATGTAAGACGGGTTCTGGCCAATGAAGACACCTATTGTTTTTGGTAAAGATCAGATAATATTCACAGGATGAAAAGGACCAAATACTTAATTTTTGTCAATTTTTCTGGTCGCTCCAGAGGCCGCAATTATGGCCCAAACATCGTGAATTTTTACATGGAGAAGTGGATCAGGTTAAAGAATAAGCATGCCTGTTTTGACAAAGATTGGTCAATATTTAGCGGGTCAAATGGACCCTAACTTTTGTGTGAAAAATTACAAAATTTGTATTATATAGCGTATATATTTACTCCTGAAGGACATGGAGCCGAAAAGTTGATAGTGTATCCAAGGGGAGTGGTTGACCTTTAAATTGATATCAATTATATTTTCGTATGTTCTCGGATGTGGGAGTTACACATAAATATTTACAGGTGCTTACGTATTCATATGTTATTTGGTAACCCATTATCACACTAGCGGGCGGAAATATAACGCTGATCGATTTGACATTTTCCATTGGGTTCCAGTTATGGTCAAGGACAACACGTATAATTTTTGTTGATGATCAGATAAAACTTTTGGGATAAAGTAGATCGAACAGTTATTTTTTGTGTTTTTTTCGATTCGATCTATAGACTACAATTATAAGACGAACATCACAATACAACCCACGGTGAAGGGAGTATGGACAAGTAAATAGAAGGGATGCACTGTAAAGAAGAGGTGTTGTTGACCTCTAATCGGGCATGAGGGTGCAACTACCACAAAATATTACCCAGACTCGGAATAAACTTCTTTAGAATGTTAGAACTCCGTTGTAGTTGTGTAGGGTATTGTATGGTCGACCCCGTCCGACTATACTGCTCCGCTCACTGGTTTAAATATAGCTCCCATATAAAGTTATGTCCGATTTTATGTAAATGGTGTATTGGTTCGATTGAGATAAAATTGTGCACAGCGTACTGAATTAAGTCCAGTTTGATATGTTTGTAACAGACAAACGGAACGAGATAGGCCCATGATTCCTTTATATAATATGCATAGAATCACCTTCTGAGTCAATCGGTCTCTCTGTCCATGTTAAATTGTAAACAAAATACAGGTCGCATTTATTGTCGGAATGAGATGGAATTTGGGACCGCTCACTTATTTGACCGAAGACAAATTGTGATGTGCAACAACATAGCGGGTGTCAAGATTGGAGGACTATTAAAGTACAATCCGAGGAAATTAAATGCGAGAGCATCATAAGCCACCCATACGCATGCCATTCTAAAATCGAAGTCAATCAGGCAGACTTAGATTCTTTGGTGTACCATTTGTATGAAATCGATCAAAAGTGTATATGGGAGCTATATGCAAATTTGGACGTATTTGAGTAACCGTGACATCCACCATTTGGTGTGCTGCAGTACAATGCGCTGTCCAAAATTTAGATTTAGAAATTCATATTTTTTATCCAAAATAAACCTGAAACCTTCTGATACATACAGGACCTAATTCAGTGCACTGTTTAAAATTTTGCATCAATCGGAGAAGCATTGACAGTTTGCTGTTCCATTTACATAAAATCGGATAGAACTATATATGAGAGTTATACATAAATCTGGCCCGATTTCAACAAAACTTCACGGTCGTCAACCTCTAATAATTTCAGTAAAAAATGCAAAATTTTGTCTCAATCGAAAAAAAATTTGGGAGTTTGGTGCTCCATTTACATATTAGATAATGATATATATGGGAGCTATATAAAAATCTGAAGCGAATTTTTCCAATTTCAATTGCATTCGACCTTGGTCCAAACAAGTGACCTGTGCAAAATTTCATCCAAATCGGATAATAAATGCGACCTGTACTATACTCACAAGAGTACATAGGTAAACGAGCGGACAGACTTACAACCAACCATGTGGTAAAGGGTATAATTATACCCTACACAACTATGTTGTCAGGGTATTATAGCTTTGTGCAGCCCCAAGTGTTTGTAACGCCGCGAAATATTGGTCCTAGACACACCTTTAAGTATACTGATCGTCATATCTCGACTAGCTGAGTCGATGTAGACATGTGTGTCCGTCCTTCCGTCTGTCCGTCTGTCCATTATAATTTGTAAACACGATACAGACCACAGTTATGGACCAATCTTCACGAAAATTTGCATGTAGGTTAGGTTCGGCCCATTGAAGACCGATATTTGTATTTGATAAAGATCGGTTAATATTTAGGGGATGAAATGGACCAAATACTTAATTTTATGGCCCAAACTTCGCGATTTTTATACCCTTCACCACACTGTGGTACAGGGTATTATGTCTTTGTGCATATGTTTGTAACAGGCAAAAGGAAACGAGATAGACACATGGTTCCTTTATAGAATATGCATAGAATCACTTTCTGAGTCGATTTATGCATGTCCGTCCGTCCGTCTGTAGATGTTAAATTGTAAACAAAGTGCAGGTCGAATTTATGATCCGATTTGGATGAAATTTGGCACAGCTCATTTGTTTGGCCCAAGGACGAACCCTATTAAAATTGGGAAAAATCGATTCAGATTTAGATATAGCTCCCATATATAAGTTCGTCCGATTTATGGTAAATGGGGGCACCAAAGTCCCTCTATATCCTTCCATTTGTATGAAATTTGGCATAGAGCACTAAATTAGGTGCAGAACGCTGTGTGCCAAATTTCAAGAAAATCGGTTCAGATTTAGATATAGCTTCCATATATAGGTTCGTCCGATTTAAGGTAAATGGTGCACCAAAGTCCCTATATATCATTCGATTTGCACGAAATTTGGCATGGAGTACTGAATTAGGTCCAGAATGATGTGTGCCAAGTTTCGAGAAAATCGGTTCATATTTAGATATAGCTCCCATATATAGTTTCGTCCGATTTAAGGTAAATGGTGCACCAAAGTCCCTATATATCACCCGATTTGCACGAAATTTGGCATAGAGTACTGAATTATGTCCAGAATGATGTGTGTCAAGTTTCGAGAAAATCGGTTCAGATTTAGATATAGCTCCTATATATATTTTCGTCCGATTTAAGGTAAATGGTGTACCAATGTCACTACATATCTTTCGATTTGCACGAAATTTGGCATAGTGTTATGAATCATGTCTAGAATGATGTGTGTTAAGTTTCCTGGAAATCGGCCCAGATTTAGATATAGCTCTCATATATATTTTCGCCCGATTCAAGGTAAATGGTGCGCCAAAGTCCCTAAATATCTTTCGATCTGCACGAAATTTGGCACAGAGTAATGAATTAGGCCTAGAATGATGTGTGTTAAGTTTCTTGAAAATCGGTTCAGAATTACATAAAGCTCCCATATATATTTTCATCCGATTTAAGGAAAATGGTGCACTAAAGACCCTATATATCTTTCGATTTGCACGAAATTTTGCATAGCGTACTGAATTAAGGCTAGAATGACGTGTGCTAAGTTTCGTGAAAATTGGTTCAGATGTAGATATAGCTCCCATATATATTTTCGTCCGATTTTTTGTAATTGGTGCACCAAAGTCCCTATATATCTTTCGATTTGCACGAATTTTGGTATAGGGTATTGAATTGGAATGATGTTGCTAAGCTTCGTGAAATGATCCATAGCTAGGCCGATTGACACAACGTACTGATGTAATATAAATTAGTATCTAGCAAGTTTCCTGAAATCGGTTCAGATATATTCCACATATGTTAGGATACATATGTAAATAATACCAAAGTGGTGAAGGGTATCATATAGTCGGCTCAGTCCGACTTTACTACTTTCCTTACTGGTTTTACATGGAGAAGGGGATCGGGCCAAAGAATAAGCATGCATGATTTGATAAAGATCGCTCAATATTTGGCGGGTCAAATGGACCCGACTTTTGTGTGAAAAATTACAAAAAGTGTATGCTATAGCGTATATATTTTCCCCTGAAGAATATAGACCCAAGAAGTTGATAGTATATCCAGGATGAGTGGTTGACCTTTAAATTGATACCAAATACATTGTCGTATGTACTCGGATGTGGGAGTTACACGTAAATATTTACAGGTGCTTAAGTATTCATATATTATTTAGTAAACCATTACCACATTAGAGGGCGAAAATAAAGCGCGGATCGCTTTTAAAATTTCTATGAGGATTAAGGTATGGTCAAGGACAACGCGTATAATTTTCGGTGATGATCAGATAATAATTTTGGGATGAAGTGGACCGAAAACTTAATCTTTTGTGAACGGTGAAGGAAATCTGGACAATTAATTATAAGGGCTGTACTGAATATTAGTAATAATAATATTTGTTGACCTCTAGTCGTAAAGAGGGTGCAAAATCGCGAAGTATTGCCCAAGATCAGAATGTAGTACCACAGAAAGTTACATTTTCGTGGAAGTTGTGTAGGGTATCATATGGTCGGTCCCGTCCGACTATACTGCTCCGCTCACTGGTTTTTAATATACGTACCTGGGGGTAGACCCTATATAAGGAAGTTACCAAACATTTGCCATATCATTGTCCCAATATTATTATTCTTACGCACATCCTGATCACATATGGCTTTGGCTATGAAATAAATACTAAAATTGGCATAAGTAAAATAAAGCAGAAGCAACAAATTAATGGTGGAAGCAAAAAAAAATACATTCTTAAAAAACAACTTTAGAAATTTATAAGAACTCATTTTATTCCCAAGCCAATTGTACGAGTTCAAAAATTGTGTTATTTTTAGTTTAGATTGTTGAATTAAACTTTTTTCCAAAAAAAGAGAAATGATACTAGCAGAAAAATAGCAAAAAATATGTATAATTTTCCGGATAAAATGAAAAATAAATAAAAGACCAACAAAATAAAATCAAAAGTTTACCAGTTGTTATGTATGTTTGGTTGTTTGTATGTCCTACGTTTCATCTTAATGTCCGGTCCCTTATCATGGCATATGACACAATCTCTTCTACGCACTCAACCAGCAGGAAAAAACAAAAGTTTTCTTTTTTTGTCATGAATCCAACATGTTTGACCGATGGAAACAAGTGGCCAAAAAGTAAATGTATAACACCACAAAACAAATACAAAAACCATCACACACACACACACAACAGCAAATAACAACAACAACAAGGAACGGAAACACAGAATAATAAGTTATCTTCAAGTCAGTGACCCATCTTGATTTTCTCTGTTTTTCCGGTGTGTGGTTCTATTTCATTGTGTGCATATGTGTGTGAGTTTGGGGCTATTTTTGATTTTTTTTTCATTTCGTTGTGTTTTCTTAACTTTTGAATCCCAAGCGTTGAGATAAATTACAACGACTAACAATTCATAGAGATTTTCATTCAAAAAAATACGTTTAGAAAAGTTATACGATTTCCTTTGGCCTTTGATGAAAAGCACTTGTGTGTGTGCATTGTCCGAGAAAAGTTGAAGGAACAGGTGGGAATTCTTAATAATCCACGAAAAAATATATTAAAAAAAGCCATCAAATATTTAGGGGTTGCAATGGAAAAATGTGGTTATTATATAAGTACGAAAATATCCAAAACGTTGTCGTTGTATTTGTCGTGTCAATTACAATTTTTAGGAAATGTATTTGGAATTACTTTTGAGCATTTAACATTTTTGACATTTTGTTGTTTTCGCTAAATATTTACGAAAGTTTAATATATTTTAAGTGTATACGTCAACAACTTACATTTTAAAGGTAATATTAATTTTTAATCGAAATATGTGTCATTTTCAAAATAGACAAGTTATGTTTCATAAAGTAAATGGAGAGTTTAATCATTCAATTCTGAGTTAGGTATTAAACGATAAATATTAGCAAGAAATGGAAATACCCGTACCCATTTTAGTACATTGCACTCCAATAGTGTGTAATTAGGGTCCATGAAATGAGAGTGTGACGATGTGAAGTACTTCTTTTCGAATTTTTGGCTTATGGCAGAACCGTTGTTCCATAAGCCGAGCTTAAAACGAGTTCCAATCGCGTCGGTCTTGTGCACATCCCATCCAATTTGAAAGTCCATGTTCCGAGATGTTGTCTTCTACTTGATCTTTCCTTCGGATTCGTGGCCTTCCCCTTCAGCGAGAACCATCACTTGGCTCACTTTTATATGCCTTTTGAGTGGGGGGATCCTCATCCATTCCCATAACATGACGTAGCAAAAGTAGTAGCTGCAGCTCGATCCATCTAATAAATGGTATAACCCATGGTTCATTTGACGATGATATTCACCAAGTGTGGACTATATGGCGGTGAGTCACTGTAGATGTGTGTGGCCTAGCGTTGTCCTGGTAGAACACGACACCTCTCTTGTTGGCCAATTCTGGTTAATTCCTATCTTCAAACGGCCCAAATGCATAGCAGACCCTTCCTGGCCGTTAGTCCTTGTTTGGCCATCGTTTGAGGTTCTTCACCGCTCTATGACCACGATCGTTTTCGCTCAAGGTTATCCAATGTGATCCATTTCTCATTTCCAGTCACCATCCGTTTAAGAAATGAGTCTATCTCATTCCGTTTGGCCAAGGTTACGCAGATGGGAATTCGATCCGTCCTAATTTTTTCTGTTAATTTGTGTGGCACCCAAACATTGAGCTTCTTTTTGAATCCAGCTTTGTGTAAATGGTTTAAAATTTACTACCAGTGACAAATTGACAGAATCCTTCTCAATTCGTTCAAATGGGCTGTTACCGCTCACAATGTTCGGTATTGAAGGGTTCCGAAAGGTGCTATCCGACTTTAACTGCTGACCTTGTGCCACTTAAAGTTATCCTGTATAGCCGTATTAATTTTGCAGGAATACCAAAAACAGACATGGATTTAAATTCCTCTGAACGGATAGGGCTATCGAATGCAGCTTTATAGTCGACGAATAGCTGGAATGTGCCGATGTGTGGGTTTTTTCCAGGATCTGGAGCAGAGCGGTTGATTTGCCAGGCCTGAAGCCGTATAGGTATGGTCCAATAATGTCATTGCCCATTGGCTTCAGTCGTTCACACAGAACGCTGGATACCACTTTATATACGTTGGCACATATCGTCTTGTCTCCTTTTTTGTGCACGGACACAGGATGCTGAGGTTACAACCATTGCACATGCATTCCTCTAGCCAAATTGTACTAATCAGCTGGTGCATGTTGCTGAACACCATCTGACCACCAGTCTTGAATAGTCCGGCTGGTAATCCATCGGCACCTGCTGCTTTATTGTTCTTCAACTTAGTAATTGCTACTCTGACCTC